>NW_015160371.1:52320-54857 GCF_001447785.1 Gekko japonicus
CACTGGACTGTTTTGTATTGCTAGCTATTGGTGGGGCAGGGAACGTGCAGATCTGTCCTCACAGAGGAGGGAGAGCTTGTACATGAATAAAACCTTGTCCTAAAGGTGCCACTGGACTGTTTTGGACTGGGGGGCTGGGGAGGGAGGGCTCTTCAGCTTACCTGGCCGCTTCTTGCTCTGACTGAGGGCTGCTGGGAGCAGGGGGTGGGGCTTGTTGCATGTGCCCGCCCCCTTGGGCTCTTTACTGCCGCTCCTGTGTGCTCCTGCAGGAAATGACCCCTGCCTCTACAGCATTATACCTCATTGAAGTCTCTCCCCTCTCCAAACCCCACCCTCCTCAGGCTCCACTCCCCCAAATCTCCAGGTATTTCCTGGCCTGGAGCTGGCAACCCCAAGACGGATCTATAATGGCATACAGTCCGCCACGCACAGGAACCATGTTCTGCAGTAGAGCTGGTCTCTGTAGTCTGGGAGAGCTCCAGGCCTTATTGACTGATTGGTTGATTGATTGAATTTATATCCCGCCCTCCCCACCTCGGCATGCTCAGGGCAGCTCACAGAAGAAATATATATATATGGCTTTTTTTGTAGAAAAAGTCCAGCAGGAACTCATTAGCATAATAGGCCACACCCAGCAGCAGAAACTCATTAGCATATTAGGCCACACCACCTGACTGCACCACTCATTAGCACATTAGGCCGCACCCCCCATGTTACCAGAAGTGTGGTCATCCAGCCACACCCACCTTTTGCTTCTTATTCTGTTTACCTTGTTTGTTGTCAAAACCCAGGGCCTTTTTTTGTAGCAGGAACTCCTTTGCATGTTAGGCCGCACACCCCTAATGTAGCCAATCCTAATGCGTTTCTGCTGTTGGGTGTGGCCTGTTATGCTAATGAGCTCCTGCTGGGCGTGGCCAACTCGGGAGCCAGCCGGAACTCCGTTCCTGTGCGTTCCTGCCCCAAAATAGCCCTGGCTGTAAGTTAGACGTTCTGCTCTGTAAAACTGCAGTGAAGAGTGAGCGCATGCGACGTTGGCAGCTCCCTGTAGTTAGGTGTTTTTCTTTAGAAGTCACCAATATGCACGGGCACGCTTGTGCACTGATTGAACCTAAATCAGCTCTCAGGGTGTACCTGGAACTGGTTGAGTCCGCTACTCTAGAACAATAGCTTACCAGGATCCTGGAGTAGACCAATAGATAAACGTAGTGTAATATAAATAGCCTATCCTTGGGAGTGGGTGTGTGCGGGATGTGGTGTTTGCATGCTTTATAAGCAGGGCTCCAACCCTGCTGGGCGTCCTTGCTGTGTTCCTGAAGTCACTAAATGAACTAGAGCTGATCACTGCAATGCGTCCAGAACACAGTATTTAACAACAGCACCGCACACAAAAGGGTCTTGAGGTAATTGTGGACTTGATGTACTGAAAGGCTCATTAAGGCTTTGCGATCGCATCAGAATTCCTTGTCGCGCAGTGTTTTAATCCATCTTCATTAGTAAGCCAAAAGAGACGAGGGCTGACTGCTGCAGCAAAATCTGCATGCGCCAATCCCAAAATGTGTTTCAGGATGTCTCCGAACCGAATGGGAAGGCAGGACATGGAAGAGAGGCTAGAGCCAACCAACGGCGATTCTGCACTGGCTTTTCCCTCCCTTGTTTTACCAGACCCACATTGGAACAGAAATTCCCCTCTGCATTGCATGCCGCCTTCGCTTTCTTTAATCATCGGATTTTATGGTACCCTCTGCATTGCATGCCGCTTTTGCTTTCTTTGATCACCGGATGTTATGGTGCCCACTGCATTGCATGCCGCTTTTGCTTTCTTTGATCATCGAACTTTATTATACCTTCTGCATGGATTTATGACCATTCAGGGGTGACTTTGCAGTCAGTACGGTGTTTGGCCCGGGGTATCTGAATGTAGTTTTGAGCTGCACCTTTTCCTCGGTGGGTGATTCTGCATTGGCTTTTCCCTCTGTTGTTTTAGCAAACCCACGTTGGAACAGAAATTCCCCTCTGAATTGCATGCTGCTTTCACTTTCTTTGATCACCGGATTTTATGGTACCCTCTGGGAGAACCGTGGAGCTGCGGTGGCTCAAGTGGTTAAGACACTGAACTGCAGGCTGTGGAAGGTCAGTAGTTCAGCAGTTCAAGACCCGGGTGCCGCAAGACGGGGTGAGCTCCTGTCTCTAGTTCCAGCTCCTGCCAACCTAGCAGTTCGAAAGCAAGAAATTGCAAGTAGATAAATAGGTACCACTTCGGTGGGAAGGTAACAGCGTTCTGTGCACCTTGGTGTTTAGTCATGCCGGCCACATGACCATGGAAACGTCTTTGGACAGCGCTGGCTCTTCGGCTTTGAAACGGAGATGAGCACCGCAACCCTAGAGTCGGATTCGACTGGCTTTCGAGCAAGGGAACCTTTACCTTTACCTGGGAGAACCGGGTTTGATTCCCCACTCCTCCACTTGCACCTGGCTGGATGACCTTGGGCAAGCCCTTGTTTTACCAGACCCACATTGGAACAGAAATTCCTCTCTGC
>NW_015160371.1:54908-55055 GCF_001447785.1 Gekko japonicus
CAGCTTTCGCTTTCTTTGATCACTGGATTTTATGGTTCCCTCTGCATTGCATGCCGCCTTCGCTTTCTTTGATCACCGGATTTTATGGTTCCCTCTACATTGCATGCCGCTTTCGCTTTCTTTGATCACCGGATTTTATGGTGCCTT
>NW_015160371.1:58945-59065 GCF_001447785.1 Gekko japonicus
GCTCTGCAGAGAATTGCTGGCAGGCGCGTCACTGCAGGCAGCCTGGAGGAGCAAGGCTGGGAACGAATGGCTCTTTTTTCCCAGGCCTTGGTCGTGCCTGATGGTGAAGGATTCCTTGGC
>NW_015160371.1:59252-60454 GCF_001447785.1 Gekko japonicus
AGGAGGAGGAGGAGGAGGAGGAGGAGGAGGAGGAGGAGGAGATTGGATTTATACCCCGCCCTTCACTTGGAGTCTCAGAGTGGCTTATAAACCCCTTTCCCTTCCCATCCCCACAATAGACACCCTGTGAGGTAGGTGGGGCTGAGAGAGCTCTGACAGAAACTGCTCTTTTTCAAGAACAGCTCTTATCAGAACTATGGCTTTCCCAAGGTCATTCAGCAGCTGTGAGTGGAGGAGTGGGGAATCAAACCCGGTTCTCCCAGATTAGAGTCCGCGCACTTAACCACTACACCAAACTGTTGTCAGATGTAAAGCAGCAACAGTCGCCTCCTTCCCGCCCACGCTCCACCTGTTTTTCCATTAGGTGCTTTCGCCGGACTCTGCGGCCAGCCCGGCATGGGGTAGAATCATAGAAACATAGAATGTTAAGAGTTGGGACCTTGCAGGTCATCTCGTCCAACCTCTGCACTCAGACCATTTCCGCTGCAGTGAAATTCCCCACATTGACGTTTTTAAAACTGCACACCTCAGAAAGGATATCATAGCATTGGGAAAAGTGCAGAAAAGGGCAACTAGAATGATAAAAGGGTCGGAACCAATGTTCGCTCTAAGCTGTGGAGTCTTGTGAGCATGAGCAAAATTCTACTTGGTGAGCTACTGACATTAAAGTTGTGAGCCAGCGATTTGGCTACAGCATAAATGAGTTTGCTCGGGAGCCCTCCTTCCTGAGCTAAGATAAAAATGTGTGAGCCGGGGGCTAAGAAACTGTGAGGTAGCTCACACTAACTCAGCTTAGAGGGAACACTGGTCGGAACACTTTCCCTATGGTTAAAGCGCTTGGGGCTCTTTAGCTTGGAGAAACGACGGCTGAGGGGTGACCGGCGCATGCTGGGCTGGCTGCAGGCTTCACTCGGGTCCGCTTGTCAGCTCCCGCGTTGACTTCGTACACATCCTCGTTGGTGTCACCGCCCTCGTTGCTGGAAGCCTGGTGGTGGACACGCTGCTCTGTCGACGCCAAACGCTGGCGTACCTCTCTGGTTGACTTGTCGGCTGCCTCTGCGGCGACGGCCTCAGAGTAGGCGACAGCCCAAGTCAGGGTGGTGCGGGCGAACAACCGCTGTTGCAACCGTTCGTCCCTCATCCCTCCCAACATCCCAACAACATCCTTCTGCTACGTACCAGTTTGGTGTAGTGGTTAAGTG
>NW_015160372.1:0-3203 GCF_001447785.1 Gekko japonicus
GGCTAACAATTCTGCCCTCAATGCATGCCCTTTTCTACATTGTATGCATCTACAGGTTTTGGGTACTGAAAGATTAATTTTGTGGCTGAGTGTGGAGTCTCTGATTTTGATTGTTTGATTTTGTGCTTTCTCATGTAACCATCTTATGTATGCCTCAGCAGATTCCCCTGTGTGGTTGCCAGCCTTTAGCTGGGGCCCAAAGAACTCCCAGAATTACAACTGATCTCCAGATTACAGAGATCAGTTCCCTGGGGGGGCGGGGGGCTGCTTTGGAGGATGGACAGGTATTATGCCCTGCTGAGGTCCCTCCCCTCCCCGGATTGCCCTCTCGAGGCTCAGCCCCCACATCTCCAGGAATTTCCCAACTAAGATTTGGCAACCCTGTTACGAAGACAAAGCATTTTACAAACTGAATAAGGCATGCTTGGATGATTTTTCTCTAGTGCCTCGTTTATCTCCACTTGTTGCATTCTCATCAAGCCATTAACTGGAAAGTTTGGGTCTTGATTCTATTTTTAAAAGAAATTTAGAATGACATTTCTACTTCAGTGGTATTATTTTTTCCTTCACCTCTGAGATGAGTTTAGGGGAATGAAACATTGTCATCGCGCCCCCCCCCCCGTTAATTACTCTGTTAGAGAGATACCTACACAAGCAATAGAACTAAGCTAATTGTATCCAAATTAGAATTCTTGAATATTGGTATTACCTCCTTACAGCAGAAGGAGGTCTTTAAACTCATACTCATTAGCATAACTCATTAGCATATGCCACACCCCCTAACATCACCGGAAGTGTGTCATAAGGCCACACACCCCGCCCCCAACGGTCCCGGCCGCCGCCGGCCAATCCCTACTTACTGTTACACTCTCAAAAGTCCAGTACTTTGTAGAGCCTTCACACTGGCTAGACTAAACACGTTCCCGTCGAACATACTCTCTGGCCGCTTTCATGGCATCCCGTTCTCTGAACGGACATGCGATTGTAATCAAGGTAGGGTGGAGATGATGGATCATATATTGCTAACTTGCCCCAACTGGAATATGGAGAGGCAGAAGTATATTATACCTATCTTGACAAAAGAAAAGCTTCCCTCCCTTCCCTGGTCAATTTCTGTTCTCTTATCTGACAAAGTCAATAATTCAGTTACCAAAGCAGTAGCTATGTTTTTGGCCCTGGTGGCAAACAAGAAAAAGGAAAAAGGAGGGGAATGTCCAAACCTTTCTGATCTTATTCTGTGTTCACCCGCTTGAGGATTTATTTTGTCTGAGGATTCCACCTACTGTAATACACTTATATTTGGATAATGCTCCCTACTGTTTATGACTTAGTATTGTTTTAATAAGTTTTGATGTTTTTCTATGAATGGTACTTTTATAAATGTGTATAAGTGTGCTTAAGACTTTTGGTCATGCAAGCCGAAATAAATTACATTACATAGGCAAATAGAAAAGAAAGAAGAAAAAACCCTGAAGTGTATATATCTCAACAGAGTTGCCAACTGCCCCAGGGAGAAAACCTGCCCAGTAGTAGGATGTAGAAAATGGCACATTTCAATTTAAGCTTAATTTGAAATGGCTCCGCTTGAGGTGAAAGGAAGAAGTCTCCCATGGCTTCACTCAGTACGACACCCTGTTCTGACTGCAGCTAGGAAAAAGTCTCCTCTGATTTTGACAGCCCCTTGAGGACACTGCAGCTGTAAGGTTGCCATCTTTATTCCAGAAAGGCTGTTGTAGTTTTAACATCTGTATGAAACAAAGGGAGGACCAAAAATGTGGGGTGAGTGGAGGAGAGAATGGAACCTCACCTGGTGCAAGTCCATTCATTATTTAAATATGCAAGTGCATGGAGTGGGAGTGGACTTCCTGCAGAGGAGAACACCTATGATTCTTTCCCAGAACCATACCTGTTCGTGTCCTCCTGCACAGATATAGTCTACAGCTGTATAGCAGGCAGAAATATAACTAGTTGATCTTTCACACTCAGTACATCTCTGCAGCCAGAAAAAAGCACCTATAGGATTTTTACTGGCTGAGTAACTTTTAAAGTCACAGGCAGGAAAGAAAAAAGATGGCAGCTTTACCTCTCTGGAGTGTAGCATAAGTAGTATTTATTTATTTACAAAATTTATATGCCACCTTTCTGCCCTTACAACAGCTGCCAAAGCAGCTAACATTTAAAAAAAGATACTGGATAAAATTACATTATAAAACCAGCATAATAAAAACATGCCATACAAAACCAATATAATAAATATGCATATAAAACATACATCATTAAAACAACTTTTAAAAAACCCCATGAAAACAGAGTTAAAATACATATAAATCAATTAAAAACATACAAAACATAAAACTGGTTAGGAAGGAGGTAGGGTTGCCAACTCCCCTGGTTTGCCAGGGGTCCCCCATTTGGGGGGGGGGGTTCTAGACACCGCCGGCCACATGGCCGGTGGGGGAACCCCCGCCCCCAACACCCACAGCCACCCCCTCTCCCTTCTCTCTTTAGAGAGAGGGGCGGCAGGCTTTCTTGGTATTAATTGTAGACATCTGGTCCAGCAGAGGGCGCAGTGCTGCGGCAAGCATATTGGGAAAGTCTGCAGCTAGTAGACCATACACTGAACTTGAGTCAGCAGTATGATGTGGTTGCTAAAAAGGCAAATGCCATTTTGGCCTGTATCAACAGAAGTATAGTGTCCAGATCATGCAAAGTGATGGTATTGCTTTACTCTGCACTGCCTAGAGTATTGTATTCAGTTTTGGGCACCACAGTTTAAGAAAGATATAGACAAGCTGGAAGATGTCCAGAGGAGGGCAACGAAGATGGTGAAGGGTCTAGAGAAGATGGACTTGGCAACCCTAGAATGAGGGAACATTGAGGGAATGCCAAACAAAACAAAAAAAATCTTCAGCCATTGGTGGAAGATGGCAACAGGAGATGACAGGTGAATTTCCCTGGGGAGAGAGTTCTAGAGCTTTGGTGCCATGGCCAAGAAGACCCTCTCCTGTGTTGCCTAAACTCAGAAGACAGGAGCACCCAAAGCAGGCCCTCCAAAGATGGCTGTAACAGTTGGGAAGGTTCATGAGGGATTAGGTAGTCCTTCAGGTGTCTGGTCCCAAACCACATAAAACTTTGAAGGACAAGCCCAGGATCCTATATACTTGTGTGATGTGAAAGGCTGTTCCACAGACCCTGGGAAAGAG
>NW_015160372.1:3482-8260 GCF_001447785.1 Gekko japonicus
GAGTCAACAGGACTGCCAGTAGCCATCATGGACCCCCAGACAAAGATTCCGCCTGGGCCCCCCATATGGCCCTGATCAAACCCAAATATCAGAACAAATCAAATTACTTGGCTTGCTGTTACTGTGAATCTATAGAAATAAAATAATTGGCCTGTCCATCTGTTTTTTATTTATTATTTATTTTACTTATATCCCGCCTTTCTCCCCAATTGGGGGAGGGGGGGAAGAGGAAGAAGAAGAGGAGGAGAAGGAAGAGATTGGATTTATACCCCGCCCTTCACTACCCGAAGGAGTCTCAGAGCAGTTTACAATCTCCTTTCCTTCCCCCCCCAAAAAAAACCAGAAACCCTGTGAGGCACATGGGGCTGAGAGAGCTCTTTTGAGAACTGCTCATGAGAGAACAGCTCTGAAACAACTTGTAACTGACCCAGGATCACACCAGCAGCTGCATGTGAAGGAGTGGGGAATCACACCCAGTTCTCCCAGATTAGAGTCCATATGCCTAATCACTACACCAAACTGGGACCCACAGCAGCTTACATCATTTTTTTCTCCTCCACTTTATCCTCACAACAGTAATGGGAGGCAGGTTAGGCCGTGTGACTGGCTGAAGATCACCCTGACTGAAGATCACCCAGTGACCACTGTACCATGCCCAGAAGGTGACAAAAAAATCTCCAGGATTTGGTCTCTAGACCCTTCACCATCTTCGTTGCCCTCCTCTGGACATCTTCCAGCTTGTCTATATCTTTCTTAAACTGTGGTGCCCAAAACTGAATACAATACTCTAGGCAGTGCAGAGTAAAGCAATACCATCACTTTGCATGATCTGGACACTATACTTCTGTTGATACAGGCCAAAATGGCATTTGCCTTTTTAGCAACCACATCATACTGCTGACTTATGTTCAGTGTATGGTCTACTAGCTGTAGACTTTCCCAATATGCTTGCCACAGCACTGCGCCCTCTGCTGGACCAGATGTCTACAATTAATACCAAGCTGGATTCCATCCAAAAGCAACTTACCCAAATGGAAAAAAGAGCCAATAAGATAGAAGGATTGAGAAAGTCGAAACAAGGACTATTGATATTAAGCAACAACTAAAAGAAGTTAAGAAGGAAAGAAATGTGGATAAAAATCAACTACTTCAGCTCCAGCTTGATAAATCTATGCATGTTCTACACTTCTAAGGAGTATCTGAACAGAATGGAGAAGATATAAAAACAACGATAAGTGGAGCAATACCTTCAATCTCAGACCTTAAACAGGAGGATCTACAAAGTGACATGGACAAGGCATACCATATATACCCTGATTTTATAAGAAAAAATAAACTGCCTGGCGAAATTTACGTTAAATTCTCAAAGAGAACAATGAGAGACAATGTTTTAAAAGCTACTGTGGGGAAAACACTTAAAATCAACGAAGAAGAAAGGGGAGAGAGTAAGCCGTTAGAAGGACAAGGAGGTACTTGCATTGTTTGTCCCTAAATTATGAGGACATCATATATCTCCACTGCTCCATCATCCAAAAACTAAACTCCTTTGCATTGCCCTTGAACGTCTACTTCTCATTCCCAAGGAGACTCAGTAGCACATAACACAATTTGTCGGGGTGTCTGGAGATTCCTATGGCATAAGTGACTCAGATTTTATTTTCAGGCTACTCATGCCCTCTGAGCATCTCATAAGTTGCACGTCCTGATACCTCATGACTACCTTAATAACCTCTACAGTATGTCTGTGCCTCTGCACTCCTACACACCACATTCTACAGACACAAAAGACAGATTTTTACATTAATGGGTAATAAGTTTGTGTCTGTTGTTTCCATTTTCATTTCTCCAAAGCTTTTTATATGCATTCTTCCAGCACATTTCTCATTATTCTCTCAGTCTTTCCTCGGCTGGATAGCTAAGCTTTCCAGACATATAACCTGAAATGTCCTGGGAGAATTTACATAAAAACAATAAAGCCAAGGAAATGGAAACCACAGAATATATACATCAGTTTTTCAGTCTACGGAGCTCATTGGTTCTTATTTGCTAGGGAATTCAACTTTCCATATTAACATCCATTTACTATGGGGCAAATGTACAGAGCAAGGGATGGTAGAAATAATTTCAGCTGGCGTATGTTTCATGACTTAAGTGAAAATCTGAATTTGGTGGCTGGGCATGTATGTTAATCTCATTAACCATAAAAAAGGGTATTATGTGCAGAAATCCTCACAGATCAAGAGGAGTGCTCTGTGCAAAATCATCCAAAGGACTGGATCAAGCTAAGGCACAGTTTGAAAAGTATTTCCCCCCCCCCCCCCAAGGAAAGTTTAGACAAGTTTTTATGTGATTTGCAAGATTTAATGCTGTATTTCATCACTCCAAACACCATATAATTGGAAACAAGCTAGACTATGTGAACCAATACAACACTACAGGGACAGGGAATGGCACAGAGTGCCCCAGGGCCAAACTATATGTGACAGAGGCGGACCCATATGTTCAAATGCAAGTCTGCTCTAATTATATCAAAACTGGGGAGGGGTATCATTTAAATTGCCAAAAGGGTAGGTGGAGATGCTCACACTAATTTCTCACTAGGTGATACTTCTGGGATTAAAGCCAGGGGGACATGTGGGATAAGATTTAGAGGTAAAAGCAGTGGGTGGTGAACAGGTTCTGCACCCCCACCTGCAAGCCACATTGGAACTTTTACTTGTATTCCCACTTTGTCTCTAGGATTAGACTGAAGTAATTCTGCATAGGATTGAAGTAACTCTGCATACAACCTGTACTATAGAGAAAAGTGGGGCAGACCTATATTAGAACATACAAAGTGGCCTTACACTGTCCATGATCTACCAAAGTCAGTGTTGTCTACTCTGACTGGCAGTGGTTCTCTCAGGACCTATTAATTCATTTTTATTTATTTATTTCGATTTCCTATCCCGCTCACCCCCCCCCCCATGGGCTCTGAGCGGCTTACAATTCTAATCAGTAACACATCCTAGTCTAGGGCCACATGTAAGTAGGGAGGTGAGAAACCTACCAGGCACCCTTTCTTCTGTAGCATGTCTTTCTTTTTGTGGGGGACAGTCCCGGCGGCGGTCCTTCTACGGCGCTGGTCTTTGCACTTCCGTCTTTTTCCGGCAGTCGTAACTCTCCAGGCCTGTACCTCTTCGTGCATGCTCGCAGCGGCCTCTGTCCGAATCAGGCTCCGGCCTGCCGCGTCGCTTCGCCTTGGCACCTCGGTCCGGCCTCTTTTCACTCGTCGCCTTGCTTCGCCAGCCGCCATTTTTCCTCCTCTGCCGCCGCACATCGTTCCTCCGCTCTCCTTTTAATGGGAGATTCTAGAAAGTGAAACTGGGACCTTCTGCATGTCAAGAAGATGCTATACCACTGGGCATAGGCCCTCTCCCCTCAAGGCACTAGTATGCAGCTATTACAAGTGATTTGGACTTTAATTGCTGACTGTATATATGTCACGGCAGGACCAGGGGGCGTGACGCAAGCAAGCAAAAGTCCAGGAACAGTCCGAGGTCAAGCCGGGCAAACCAGGTAGATGGGAGATCATCAAGGATGAAGGCAATGGTAAACTACCTCTGCTTGATCACTTGCTATAAATTGGCTGTGACTTATCCACACATCATACACACATACAGAGGATTACTGGCTGTTGCAAATAATGATCACCCATTACATTACAACCTACTTCTATTGTCTCCATTCAGCCTCCTTCTACTTCAGCCTCTGAATCGCTGTTGTATCTTATCTGCTGTGCATCAATTGTGTACTTTATTAACAATTATTATTTGTAAATGTAAACCTGTGCATATGACTATTTTGGCTTCTCATCCTCAAAGGACACTGGACAAATGTGGCTGCTTTACACTTCTCTTCCACAGAATGTTTACCTAAATGAACAGACATTGTAATCTGGATATTAGGTCCTTGTGTTATAGAACTGTCACCTTCAACATCACAATTATGCATCTTTTGCTGACTCAAAAAGTTGCAGATCTTTCCAGAGACCCTTGTTATAATATAATATAATATAATATAATATAATATAATATAATACAATATTTCAGTAACTGTTCAGGGTCCTCAGGAGCCTGTTCAGGGGCATCAGCAAAGGCAGGCATGACATCAGCAGGGGCAGACATGACACTATACTAGCGTGTGTGGAATGGTATAGTATAGCCTGATTTCATCAAATTTTGGAAGTTAAGCAGGGTCAATACTTGGATGGGAGATCATCAAGGATGAAGACAATGGTAAACTACCTCTGCTTGATCATCACTTGCTATAAATTGGTTGTGACTTATCCACACATCATACACACATACAGAGGATTACTGGCTGTTGCAAATAATGATCACCCATTACATTAGAAGCTACTTCTACTGTCTCCATTCAGCCTCCTTCTACTTCAAACCCGGTTCTCCCAGATACAATCGCTGTTGTATCTTATCTGCTGTGCATCAATTGTGTACTTTATTAACAATTATTATTTGTAAATGTAAACCTGTGCATATGACTATTTTGGCTTCTCATCCTCAAAGGACACTGGACAAATGGGGCTGCTTTACACTTCTCTTCCACAGAATGTTTACCTAAATGAACAGACATTGTAATCTGGATATTAGGTCTTTGTGTTATAGAACTGTCACCTTCAACATCACAATTATGCATCTTTTGCTGACTCAAAAAGTTGCAGATCTTTCCAGAGACCCTTGATATAATATAATATAATATAATATAATATAATATAATAT
>NW_015160372.1:9535-14270 GCF_001447785.1 Gekko japonicus
CTCATCGTTTGCTTCAGATTCTCTCCTTTAATCTCTGGGACGCCCTGGAAGCTAAGGACCAAATTTGCCTTCTCCATTTGTAATTGTAGAAGCTGTTCTTCTGTTGAGATTTGCTTTTTTTCCAAGCTTACAAACTCCTTTCCCTTCCCCTCCCCTCCCCACAACAGACACCCTGTGAGGTGGGTGGGACTGAGAGAGCTCTTGACAGAAACTGCTCTTTTCCAAGAACAGCTCTTATCAGAACACCAGGTGCAAGTGGAGGAGTGGGGAATCAAACCCGGTTCTCCCAGATTAGAGTCCGCGCACTTATCCACTACACCAAACTGGCTCTCCAAGGCAGCAGACCAGAGACATGAGATCCAAACACCATGGAGAAGCTTCTTCCTTGCACATGCAGGCAGCATTCCCCTTCCCCCACCCAGCCTCAGCTAGCTGAAGCTACAGCCATGAGATAATAGAGGAATGTCCATGACAATGACACTGGCCGCATGAGTCATCATCCCTCCAGGCACCACTGCCCTGCCCAGAATTACTAGATCTCAGCATTGTCCACTCCCTTAGACCCTTCCCCCTGACCCCAGATCTAATCAGCATGTTTTGGGGACGGACCGGCAGGAGGTGTTCCAGGGGATGTGGCCAGCCTAGCCCGCCCCCATGCCACCTCATAAAAGGGGCACCCCGCTATGTGCTCTCTCTCTCTCTCCTGACCTCTATACCCACCCTAACTCCACGACTCTTGGTTTGCTCAGCCAGAGTCTCCATGTGTCTCTGCTGGTTCAGGACATGACCCTATTACCCCACAGTCTCCCTTATTTTTCCTAAATTACCCCTAAACAATTATCCTGCTAATGCAAATGTGCTATCCACTTCTCTCTAATTTTCCTAGATCTGTGTAATTGTGAGTGTGTTTTGAATAATTGTATGTTTGTGAGATATCTTCGGTAAACAAAACTGTTTTATACTGAAGCCAGCCTTTGAGTCTATTTCTGGTGCATTTGGAAGAAGCGGGACCCCTGTATACATAGGTGCTTGCTCCCTTATTTGCCTGTTGCCTTACGTGATATCATAATTCCCCATAGTTATTAATAAATTGTGGCAATCTGGCTAACACTGAGTCCTGGCATTTGGGGTCAAGTCTAGGCTTGATTGAGAACACTGCATCGAATTAAGTTCTGGCCTTGCATAAACTGTGATATAATGGACAAAGCCCATTGTGTGACTTTTTTTTTGGTCTGTGATAAACAATGTTCAAGAAGACTCCAACACACATTTCAGTCAAGTAAAAAAAGTAAAAAGTCATGCAGGGTACAGCCTAAACAGAGGTAAGTACTTTCAAGTGCCAATGATTTCAATAGGAAAAATTTATAAATAGGCACAAGTTTTAATGTTCTTATAGATGCAAAAACAGCTAGTGGCAAAAAGAAGAGATAAAAAGCTAGAAATTATCAATCTACAGAATTAAGCAGCTTCCTGAAATTAAAACATCAATTGAAATTAAAGTATCATTTTATGTTCCTGGAAGGCTGAAAAGGAAGGGGGCCTGAAAGACTTCCTAGAACAAAATTCCACAACTGGGTCATACAGTAAGTCAGGCAGGCAAGCTAGATCCATCCAGTACTGCATAACAGTATCCAAAATCCAGTCCCAAAAATCAAGCCAGTCCCAGGAGTCAAGCCAGAGAGCATAGTCAGAAAGTCCAAAGGTCACAAACAGGGGATTTACAAAGCCAAAGTCAGTCCAAGGTTGCACAAATGAGGCACACCTAGGAGCTGTTGTCACTGAGTCCAGCAAAATGACTTGTTGCTTCCACCAGCAAACAGACTCCCTCCCTGAGCTGGTTTATAGGCATCCATTAACAAGCCTTGTTAGCAGCTGGCTACTGAAGCCTAACTCTGCAACTACTCCAAGACATTATCAGCAAGCAGCTGGCGATGGGAGCTGAGGACGCTGTCCCTCCTTAGCCACTGCCTTAGGCACTCAAAGGGTGGAGGTGAAAGCCTGGTGGACTGCTAAGGCTTAACTGAGGTTCATCTGCTGCAATCAGGGCTCGGTTCTGGTGCCTTGATGAGCCTGGAACTGCTGCTGCAGCTTGCCTTCTGCCGGCTCAGAGCTGGCCACACAAAGCTCCTCTTCTCCTGAGGAGACCCTGCTGCTGAGCAGCTCTGGCTGGCCCACAAGAAGCTGGAGGGAGGGGCAACTGAAAAAGCCCTTTCCTTCATACCTGCCAGTGTCATCTCTGCTATGCAGGCACTCAGAGCAGGGCACTAGATTTATATTACAAAGCAATGGTAAAATATGTTTGCACGGATTGAAGAAGACCTGGTAGTCTTCTGGTCCTAAACTGTTTGCTGGAATTAGCATGGCTATTTCTTGTTTTGATAATGTTAAAATACAATTAGTTCATGATGACTTTAAAAAGCAAACGGCAGTATCAGAGAGTTAAATCAAATGTATCCTAAAATAAGAGCATGGTTTCTCATCTTTTGTTCAAATCCTCCCACGGCATTCAAAATTTAAAGCAATAATTTGTTTTCTGGGTTGTCCTCATTAATGGTTTGGCCATCTGTTTTGGGGGTTGGTCTGAAATCTGAACCTGCTACGCACAACAGTGTATGGTATTAATGAACTGCATTAAGTAACCAGCTTCTCCATTGTTTACAGTTCAACATATGATTCAAGCAAGAAGTCGTGAAGTCTCAGCCAGCTGCAAATTAGAAAAACACACTTAAAGTGCAGGCCATAAAGATTCACCAGAATGGAGAGAGAGCAGAACAGTGTGTGTCTGTGAGTGAGAGTGAGAGAGAATTTGGCAAAGATGTTTCGTACTCATCCCCAGTAAGGGTCCAGCTGCAAGGAAATCTCAACAGTTCACATACATATCATCAGAATGTCTCAGAGATTATTCACATGACTGTCAGAATCTGCTGTTCAAGATATATTGTAATAGCCTTCTTAAATGTTTGGAAGAAGTACATGGCAGAGCTCTCCCATGTCGGTATGCGCTTATATTGTATATAGAACGCTAACATGTTAGGGAGAAACTGGGTTGATGTTTCCACATTCTGGGAAATTCGGACATGTTGATGTCATGGACAGAAGGCTCTTCTGCTCCTGAAGGGGAAAACAGCCACTCAAGCCTATGGGAGTGCTATTCCAGCATCCAATCACCTTTGAGAAGAGGGATGGAATGTTGGAGGGAAACACAGCAGGAGTTCAGTTCAGCTTCAGGGAGAGAGCAGTGAGAGATCAGGACTGGCTCAGGAAAAGAGCAGGCAGAGTGAAGGGTAGCTTCAAATCTGCATTTGTCTTTCCCACCCGTGTCTCAGCCTTCTGACACCGTCTTTTAAAAATCTGTCTACTTTTGGTGTCGTTTTCACACCTCAACAGTGCTATCATACTTTTGCATGTCTGCATATGTTTAGTGCCTTTTCGTGGCGGCTCCACTGTCATTGCACCTCTGCACTGCTTTAAAAGAATCTTCTCCAAACAACATTCAAACAAGCATAGAGAAAGACGGCGTCACAGCAGCACGAAACTGATTAAAAAGCAAATCCAGATTTGACTATTTTTATTTATTTTTACTTATTTACATTATTTATAGTCTTATCTATGTGGGAGTGCCTTTGAAGACATTTAGGAAGCTCCAATTGGTACAAAATACAGTAACAAGGCTTCTTTCTGGGGTCAGCCATTTGTAAAATATTTCCAGCTGGACCCTTTCCAATTCCAGGTACTGGTTATTACCTTCAAAGCCAACCATGGCCATCATGCTCATCAAGCCATAGGGATCAGAATCCTCACAATCCCTAGCTTGAAGAAAACATAACATGAGCTGAGCCCTTCAAGCTCACATCACTAACATGGATCAAGGACAGGGAAAATGACTATATGATAACTTCAACTCATGCCATGAGTTCTGCTTTGTGATAAACCAAGAGGGAAATGGGCAGGGATGGAATTCAGGGTACAAGTAATATACAGACATGTTCTGCGGATTCATACAGAAAGAGGGGCACATGATAATTCATTTCAAGTAGATGGGGCACAGTCCAAGGCATCTGATTGGCTCCTGATCCTGCAAGTGGGGGAAATGCATCTCAATGATATTCAGTGTTACAGTTGTTACATTGTTGTATATGATACTTTAGTTGCCCTTTCACACAAGCTGGAATTTCTCTGGGAGACCATGGACACCCCACAAAAGCTAGAGTAAGAAGAGCTAGGGCCAGAGGATAAAGACCTGCTAACTCTTATTTGAGCTCTGTAATGTTTATATGGACAGCTACTCCATCTGGTAATAGAAATGGGAACCATACTTGGAATGGGGTAAAAAAAATGGCTCACACAAGTGGAAGGCTAAAAAACAAACAAAAAAAATTAGAACCTGATGCTGTCTTTGGTCGAGATTAATACATTTTTACGGACTTCATTAGAAGCCGATTTTTTTATAAACTTTCAGATTACTGCAAGTACAAGGTTTGTTTCACACAAGAGTTAGCAAACATTTAGAATGACTTATTGGTGAAGGAAATGGAACAAAAATATATTAATGAGTTTGAGAAATTTAGATTTGTCCCCTAGACGAAGAAGAAAAAGAAGAGATTGGATTTATACCCTGCCCTTCACTTGGAGTCTCAGAGTGGCTTACAAACTCCTTTCCCTTCCCCTCCCCACAACAGACACCCTGTGAGGTAGGCGGGGCTGAGAGAGCTCTTGACAGAAACTGCTCTTTCTT
>NW_015160372.1:14321-24192 GCF_001447785.1 Gekko japonicus
GCAAGTGGAGGACTGGGGAATCAAACCCGGTTCTCCCAGATTAGAGTCCACACACTTAACCACTACACCAAACTGGCTCTCCTACAGGCCTACAAGCAAGACTGTAGCTACAGTGGGACATCTCAAGGCTGGGCCCCCTCACTTAACACCCATCCTGTACTAATACCTAAGTTGTCATTATATTTATGAATCCAAAAAACAACATTGTAATAACTTTAATACAAAACATTCATTTTTCATCTTTACTTATAATAAGCACAATAATTTCCCCATTTTTTCAAATTCTTTGACTGGTCTTTTATTTATATAATTTGTTAATTTGGCCATAATGACATATTCTGCCATTTTATCTTTCCATTTTTCACTGTTTGGGCATTTTTCAGCTTTCCATTTGGCCACCTATGTTGTTCAGGCCACAGTCAGCATATATCTGAAGAATTCATGAAGTGTTCTTTCAGTATTATCTGGCAGAATTCCCACATTTTAACTTGTTCATTTTCTGTATCATATTGAAGTAAAGTTTGTAGATTTGTCCTAATAGATGATCCTTCCTTTGAGTGATTATTTTTTCAAAATCAGTTAAGTCTCTTATCCGATCTCTATTTTCTATTTCTTTACATTGGTTTTTATAATAGTTCTCGTCTCTATGTGTGAGTTTCCGGAATGCTGCATTTTGGGTATTGATTGTTTGTCACCTTTTACTTTTGCTTCTCATCAATCTTTGGCAATTTTAAGAGTTTCATCAGTCATCCATTGAGGCTTTCTTTCCTTTTGGCTACAAGAATAGTCTTTGCACATTCTTCCTTGATAATATCTCTCCCATAGTTCTTATGGTTCAAGTTCACTTGAAAAAGTTTTAGATTTGTCCTAATAGATGATCCTTCCTTTGAGTGATTATGTTTTCAAAATCAGTTAAGTATCTTATCCGATCTCTATTTTCTATTTCTTTACATTGGTTTTTATAATAGTTCTCGTCTCTATGTGTGAGTTTCCGGAATGCTGCATTTTGGGTATTGATTGTTTGTCACCTTTTACTTTTGCTTCTCATCAATCTTTGGCAATTTTAAGAGTTTCATCAGTCATCCATTGAGGCTTTCTTTCCTTTTGGCTACAAGAATAGTCTTTGCACATTCTTCCTTGATAATATCTCTCCCATAGTTCTTATGGTTCAAGTTCACTTGAACGTTGTAATGCAAATCTGTCCTTTACATTATCTTTAAACTCTTGAGGAATGTTGCTTAGATTGTATTTTGGAACTATGAATGTTTTAGTGTTTTTCTTCAGCTTTATTCTAATTTTTGATATTAATAATCCATGATCTGCACCACAATCAGCTCCTGGTTTTGTTTAAGCAAATCAGCTCCTGGTTTTGTTTGTTGAAGAGCCTTCTACTGAATCAGACCATTTGTCCATCAAGGTCAATATTGTATACTCGGACTAGCAGCAGCTCTCCAGGATCTCAGACAGAGATCTTTCACATCACCTGCTACCTGATTCTTTCAACTGGAGATACTGGGGATTGAACCTGGGACCTTCTGCATCCTAAGCAGATGCTCGCTGAGCCACAGCCCCTCAATCTTCTGTTTCTGATTATGTAATCTATTTGATTTCTGTATTGGGCATGTGGTGATTTCCATGTATACAATCGTCTGTTTGGTTACCTGAAACATGTGATTGCAATGAACAAATTGTTGCATTCACAGAATTCTATGAGCCACTGTCCTGCTTCATTTTGTGCCTCTGGCCCAAATCTTCCAGCAATATTTGATTCTGCTTTGTTTCTTACTTTTGTGTTCCAGTAAACTATGATTATCTTCACATCTTGTTTAGGTATGTGATCAATTTCTTCCTGGACACTTAAATAAAAGCTATCAATTTCTTCTTCATCAGCATCTGTAGTTGGGGCATAATCTATTTTTTAAAGTTTGAACAATTTTATTGAAGAGTCAAATGAAGTACAGCAAATGCAATAGCATGAATGCATCACAGCATACATAAGCAGTTAATCATAACTGTAAATCACAGTCCAATTGGTGTACATCAGAAAGCATAGATTACAGGGGGGAAAACCAGTAAGAAACTGTCCACAACCAATAAATGTAAACAACATGTTAGTAAAACTATACTTAGGCCCATATCCTGCATCAGAGAGAGTAGCCCTAGTCAATTTCTGGAAAGAAGGATTAAAAAGTGGTAAATTAGGAATAGAGCATTCATGTGACGAAACATTATCTATGAATGAGAACCACTTGCAGAGAAGAGAGGCAATTTAGGATAAGCTTCTGATTGTTGGGGATGGTCTGTGATTTTTCCCATGATAAAACGCTCCCAGATCTTCTTGAACCAGTGTGTCCTGGTAGGAGTATTTGAAGATTCCCAGGTGGAAGCAATAGAAGATTTAGCTGCCACAAGGAGGCTTGTGATCAGATTGCATCTGATTGTCAGGAGATTTACTGTTCTCCAGATGTCCAAAAATATCAGTTCTGGTGATAGGGGGGTAGTGTAACCCATTATGAGTTTAATCTGTTGAAGAACATCAAGCCAGAAGTTAACAGTTAGTGGACATCACCACCATCAATGTGTGTACAATCCAATCTCCCCACATTTTTTCCAGCATAGGGGGGAGCTTGAGTGGGAAAATGAAGGTTGTTTCTTAGGTGTAATGTACCAGCAATTAAGAATTTTGAAAGACTATAGTTTTGTGCTGATAACTGAAGAATTAAAAACAGAGGAAGCCCTTATACAGCCACATTGTTCATCAGTAAAGGAAGAGTTGCAGTCCTGATGCCATTTAGTTTGATACCTTAGTGGTTTATCACTATCAAGTCGAAGAAGGAGGAAGAAGAGATTGGATCTATACCCTACCTTTCACTACTCGAAGGAGTCTCAGAGTGGCTTACAATCTCCTTTCCCTTCCCCTCCCCACAACAGAGACCCTGTGAGGTAGGTGAGGCTGAGAGAGCTCTTTCGAGAACTGCCCTTGAGAGAACAGCTGTGTGAGAATTTATGACTGACCCAAGGTCACACCAGCAGCTGCATGTGGAGGAGTGGGGGATCAAACCCAGTTCTCCCAGATTAGAGTCCACACACTTAACCACTACACCAAACTGGTGTAAAATGTCATACATTTTAGTAATCAGACCTTTGAAATTGGTTTCAGAAGAATCTATTAATCTTTCAAAAGCAGGAGGAGGAGGAGCTAAAATTTTAGGAATATCAAGTCTCAATAGAACATGATTCATTTGAAGGTAGAAAAACCATTGAATGGGATGATAATTTTTTTGTTCCAGTTCTGATTTTGACAACAGACTGGTAAATGAAGAAACATCAGTCAAATGTGTTATATTTGCTTGTCTGCAGATGTTGGCCGTGGAATGATCCTTACCAGGTGGAAACCAATCCTGGTGGAGGAAGGTTGAGAACCTGGATATTTTTGGAACTAGTTTGTTCTTGAGTGTATCCCAGGATTTGAAAGTGGCTAGGAGAAATGGGTTAGATTTGCACAAAATAGACCAGGAGTGGGGTTTAGCCCATATGGCCTCTTGAATGGACATTGGTCAAAGAAGCGGTTGGAGAGGTTTAAATGAATCCACAAGGTCCCCTTTATGCACCATCTTAATGATGTTCACTAATATGGTTGTTCTATATTAGGAGGTTAAGTCTGGGTAATTTAGGCCACCCATGGAGTTGCATCTTCTAAGCACCTGGAAGCCAATTCTTGGTTTCTCACATTGCCATTGGAATGAGTTAAAGGCTGATTGCCATTTATGAAGGAGGGTGGTAGGCAAATCAATAGGAATGGTGTGGAATAAGTAGAGGAATTTGAGAAGAGCGAAGGACTTGATGAGAAGCAGTCAGAGAGAGAAAGAGCTTGTTTGTCCCAGCTCCCCAAATCTCTGCAGATTTCTTGGAATGTATTGATATGGTTGACAGATATGAGGTCTTTTGACCTCCGAGGTATCCTGATGCCTAGGTAGGGCAGGGATTTATCAGCCTATTGGAAGGAGTACTTATGACATAAAAAGGCTTCAGAATCAGCAGGTAAGTTGAGAGAGAGTATACATAATTTGGATTGGTTAACTTTTAGCCCTGAGATGTGACTGAAGGTAGTAGATGTTTCTCTCCTTGTCTCTGAAAACCTCAGCCACCAGGAAGATGGTGACGAGAGCGGCGCTTGGTGCTAGAAGCTCTGCCTGAGAACTCTAAACCTGCAGATTCTCTGTGAGTTACTAACTCTGGGGTGGCCCCAATTGCTGCATTGAGATGCAAGAACAAGGGACTTGGATTTGTAAGTGACTCTCTCTCTCTCGCTCCAGCGGGGTCTGCGGTATACCCCCTTGGTGCTTAGCACTGGCCTAGTGCCAGATAGACCCACAGACAGGGCCCTGGACTCACCTAGCGGCTGTGCTGACAGACACCGGCCTCAGTCAGCTGTGCTCTCCCGGCACAGTCACCATGTTGGATCTGCCCACGACTGCTGTTGCTGCCCACTGATGTGGATGAACTGGCCTTTTGCTCCTCGTTTCCTGCTGCTTGCGGCTACTGTTGCAACTGCTGCTGATACAGCTTTGCCTGCTCCTAAAAAAGTCATCCTTGGATCTGGCTGAATTGACTAATTACCGGCTGGTATCCAATCTGCCCTATCTGGGAAAACTAACTGAGAGGGCAGTGGCGATCCAGCTGCAGGGTTTTTTGGATGACACCTCCGTATCCAACCAGGCAATGGGACAGAGACAGTCCTGTGAGGAGATTGTCTGCAGGAACTTTTATGGTTCTGCAGGGCCTGTAAAATGGAGCTCTTCCACCAGGCCTTCGATTACGGTGCCACCTTCCCAATATTGAGGCCCTGGCCCCAATATCAATACCAACTTAATAATCAACAGCCTGGCAAAAACCCAGACTATGGTGGTAGTTGAGTACTTGGATGCTGAGAGAATGCTGCCATCGTTTATTATTGTACTAGCACCTTATGATGTGTTTTATATGTTGTGGTGTTATTTAAATCTTGTGTTTTAACATATTCTGCTGTTTTAACATATATTCTGTAAGCCGCCTTGAGCCTGCCTTGCCAGGGAGGGCGGGATACAAATTAAACAAACAAACAAATAAAATAAAATAAATAGCAAATCTTAGAATTGGGGCAGTAAAAATTCTGGGTTGGTGAGGTATAAAAGCATATCATCTGCAAACATGCTTAATTTGAAAGTATGTTGGTCAATGGTTAGTCCCTGAATTGATGGATCATGTCTTATGAGTGCTGCCAATGGTTCTAAAGCCAAGGCAAAGAGAACAGGTGACAAAGGGCAGCCTTGTCTAGTCCCTCTGTTCAGTGAGAATTTATTAGATGTTATGCTGTTAACTTTAACCTGTGCCGTGGGTTCTGAATAGATGGTCCTGATGGAATTGACGAAGTTGTCACCGAAACCCATAAATTGTAAAAGAGTTATCAGGTAGGAAGTTTCCAACGAATCAAATGCTTTCTCGATGTCGAGCAAGAGCATGATTGCTTCTGATTTGAGCGATTCACATGAGGAGAGGATGTTAAAAGTTTTATGGATGTTGTCAGTAATCTCTCTGCTCAGCATGAATCCCACCTGGTCCTGATGGATGTAATATAATATCAGTGAATTTAGTCACTTAGCAATAGTGGAAGCGAAGATTTTATAGTCCTGGTTTAATAGCAAGATCAGGTGAAATGAGGCTGGATTGGTGAGATCCTTCCCTTTTTTGGGAAGAACTATGATAGAGGCTGAATTCCAAGTTGGGGGCAGTTTGCCCATTTTCAGAATTTCATTGCAGGTATCAGTTAGTGGTTGTAGCAGGGAGGCAGCAAATCTCTTACAGAATTCTGATGGATATCCATCAGGACCAAGGGACTTGTTATTTTTTAGGTGTTTGATGGTGTCTAAGATCTCTTAGGGTTCAAACGGGTGTTCCAAGGCCATATGATGAGAGTCATCAAGTCGCTTGATATAAGGATTGGAAGACAAAAAGTCCTGGACCGATTGTGGAAACGGATTATGAGACTTATATAAAGAGTAATAGAAAGTGGTAAATACCTGATTGATGTCAGAAGAGCTGGTGTGAAATTTACCTTTGGCTTTGTGGGAGGCATGGACAAATTTGGACGAAGATCTTTCTTTTACTCTCAAGAAAGCAACTTTAGGAAACAAGGCAAGTTGATCCAATGTTTCTGCTTGAGGAAGAGAAGGTTCTTCTGAATTTGGGAGCTTTCGAGAGATTCTAGTATTTTGCATTCCATAGTGAGTTTTCAATAGATTTTCTCACCACCACTTTCCTTGCGGAGTTTTTCGAGTTGTCGAATTCTGACCAGCAGTTCAGATTTAAAGGCTTCTTTATTTCATTTCAGATATGTTGACATGGAAATCAGGTTGCTAGTTGGGGCATAATCTTGAATGATGGTTATATTGATAGACTTTCCATGAAGTCTGATTCATATTGCTACTAGTAAGGAAAGCCCGTCGTGGCGGTAGACGACGGGCCCTAGATAGGAAGGAAGGGCGAGTGGAAGGGAGGAATGGAGAAGGCTCCATTCCTTGTGTTTGTCATTTCCTGATTAAAACACTTTGTAATTTTCTGACTACAAATGTCCTTATCCAGTCCACTTTACTTTGCTCACTTCCAAGGTTGCAATGTTCAAATGCTCCATTTCTTGTTTTATGATTTCAAGCTTACCTTGATTCATACCTCACATTCCATGTTTCTATTTAGGTTAGGTGAAAATGTTCCTTGTCTGTCCATTCTTGGACTGTGACCGCAATTTCATTTTATTCTCTGTGATATTTTGATAGCTCTGTTTTGTGATTTATTGTTTCGTAATACTTGATTGTTTTTTCATTGTTTGTTAGCTAGGCACATTTGTGATGAATCCAGTGAATGTTGCATCAGAACCATATCCCAAACCAAGCAGATGTGCTCCCAGGGTAGACAAGTGTATGTGCAACAAATGCTTAAGACAGAAATGCCATACAGATAAAAGATGCAATCCAGTGCTACAATAAAAATGCATCCGTATGGATGTGGTTCTATAAATAGCATCAGAAAATCTAAATAGAACTTCTGACTAGAGCTGCCAACTCCACGTTTGGACATATTTGATAGAGGAGCCTGGGACAGTGGTATTTAGGAAGGGGAGGGACCTTGATAGGGTATAATGCCACACAGTCCAAAGCAGACATTTTCTCCAGGAGAAGTGGAATAAATGTTTTAAATAAATAAATAAATAAATAAGCCAGCACACCATGTAGTCTGGAGTGAGTTGCAATTCCAGGAGATCGCCAGTCCCCACCTGGATATTAGCAGTCCTACTTCTGACCTCCTCTGTACATGCAGGCAACATACTCAGGGGTCGTTTCGTAGAAAAAGAGCTAGGGGAACTCATTAGCATAACTCATTAGCATATGCCACACCCCCTGACATCACCAGAAGTGTGTCATAAGGCCACACCCCCTGATATCACCGGAAGTGTGTCATAAGGCCACACGCCCTGCCCCCAACGGTCCCGGCCACCGCCACCGGCCTTGCAGCTCCAATGCCGAGCCCCATGAGGGGCCCGGCGGTGGACCTGCAAGGCCGGCGGGAGTGCAAGGAAGCCCCGCGAAGGCCCTCCCTGGCCCCAGGCAGGCAGGGGTGGGGAGAGACAGGGAGGAAGCAACTTACCCTCCCTCTTCTCCTGCCTCCTCCTGGCTGAATGAGGGCAGGAAGCGGGGCGGCTGGAAGCAGGGGGCGGGGCTTCGTCATGTGCCCCTCCCCCGTACCTCACCCGGGGGAACTGTGATCCCCGCGATCCCCCCCGAAATGACCTCTGAACATACTTCTGTCTTCCACCCAGTTCAAATGACTGAAGCAAACAGGCAAAACTAGTCTGAGCCATTCAGCCTTCAAGGCTGGATTCTACTAGCCATAGTTTGGAGAAATGGTACCTGACTTTTCCTATGATATCATATATTCTCCCAGTTGTATTCCTCAAAACTGAAGGAGGGTTGTAACAAGCTTCTGCCTTAATATTCTCTTAATGTTGGACAATGTATACTCTGAACTAAAAAACAAAAGAAACTGTTTTTAAAAAGAAGAAAACATGGCTGAAGAGATCTGCAGTGCTAGACGAATGTTATCAGATTCCTAAGTCAATCCAGTAACATCATCTCTTGAAATATTAAAGAATATAAAATGTTGGCATCGATCTTGAGGGACCCTAAAAATGTGAAGCAAGATGTTAAAAAGCATTTTAACTAACGTTTTTATGTTTCTTCTGCAAACCTTATTAAATGCTGTTCTTTGAAGAATCGGCCAAACTTGGAGACAAAATTCAATCACAAGTGTGAAACGTAAAAAAATATCCAGGACTTGTTTGAAGTGCAAATCCATCCATTATTGTAGCTTCTAATGTAGATTTCAGCTGTATCTTTGGCAAATCAGGCCTAACCAGGCCTTCTTCCATAGGGTTTGTTGTAAATTGTATAGATTTACTAGCCTTTGATTATTGGCCTATAGTTTGCAGACTGCATTAGCATTTGATGGCTGTTAGCAAAAGCAAGAATAAAAGCTTGGTAAATGTATCACATAAAAAAAACTGTGCAGACAAACTATATATAGACAAACTGGCATGTTTCCTCCCCGCCATATGTCTTGGACTATTGTTTAAGGCACGCATTATCCTCCATTTGAAGGGGGAGTGTGCATGTGGCTGCACAAGCTTTCCAAAAGCCTTTATTTTTTAAATCCTCTGCAGAGAAAGGCACATATACATAACTGGCTACTTTATAGTCTGGAATCTGGAATGGGTTCAAAGATTCCTTCCAAATGCAGAATTTATTTTGAATGAAGAATGAAGTCATGTGTTTTCTGGAAAACTCAGGATGTTCCTGAATCTGTGGCTCAGCACTTCATCTCTGAAGCGCATAGAATCAGCCCAAAGAGGCTTTCTTAACACAGTTTCAATGGAACTGTACTGGTGTAACCCATCATTATTCTTTTCCTTTCAGGATCAGAATAGCTGAGACACTGTCAATTTAGTTTTATATGGAGCTTTGGGGAATTAATTAATCTGGATACAGGAGCAAATCGGTTTTGGAGCACATGAAGGGAGAAACCGGGTTCCCAGTTATTTATTGCAAAGGGCAAACTTCTCAGTTGACTTAGCTATCAGCAACAGAAAGGAAACAACAGAAAGTTATTCGTTAAACTATTTAGTAAACTTAGTCTGGAGGTTATTTGTTTAAATACTAAACACTGTCCAAAAAGCCCTTGCCAAAATGACAGTCTGTTAGCTATATTGCAAAAGTGGGGTGGGGGAGAATACAGAGGGAGGCGGAGAATAAGCAAATTGCAGGGAACAACTCTTACATAATGCATAATGACTAGGTGGAATTGCTTTTCATGGAGACAGTGCCAACAGGGAGGAGCTACATACAGTTGTTCTAGTCAAGTAAACAGAGGAGGCTTCTCTGCCTCACCTGAACTGTGGATCTGGATTTTTCATTGGTACTGGGCTGGTACTCATTTGTTTCCAGGCCAAAGAATGTGTGGCCTAAAATTTAATGCTCTACCTGGGGGAGCCACATCTAGAATTGAAAACACAATGATCACATACTCAATAGCCAAGCATTTGTTCTGACCTTTGGATATGGTTGCCACAGTGTTACAACTTTCTATGTGAAGTGTATACGCCTAGGGGACGCTGAAGAATCGACATTAGAATGTTGCACAGAGATCAGACGGAGATCAGTTCCCATGGAGAAATGGCTGCTTTGGAGGGTAGACCCTATGGCATTATACTCTGCTGAGTCCTTCCCCTCCCCAAACGCTCCCCTCCACAGGATCCCCCCCCCCAAAACCCCACGGATTTTCC
>NW_015160372.1:24350-33378 GCF_001447785.1 Gekko japonicus
CATTGGGGCCGGTCCTGACTAGGACGCCAGCTCCAGGTTGGGAAATTCCTGGCGATTTTATGGTAGAGTCTACAGAAACCAGAGTTTAGGGAGGGAAGCGACCTCAGCTGAACAGAATCCCATAGAGTCCACCCTCCAAAGCAGTTATTTTTTCTAGGGGGAGAGAGAGATCTGTTGTCTGGAGTTCAGTTGTGATACCAGCCAGTGTGTCGTAGCACTTAGTGCTTCAGAGCAAGGTCTGCCAGACCCAGGTTCTTGCTGTGGAAGCTGAGTGGGTGATTTCAGACCACTCACAGACTTTCAGCCTAACCTATCTCACAAGGTTGTTCTACTCTACTCTAACCTACCTCACAAGGTTGTTCTACTCAGGTCCCCTGGAGAAAATGGTGGACTCTGTGTCCTTATACCCTGCTGAGATGCCCTCCCCCGTGACAGCCAGTGTGATGTAGCAGTCAGGGCTTCAGAGCACGGTGGAGAATGCAGGGGGGGGGGAGATGGAAAGCTGAAGCCAGAGAGGCAAATAAAGGTAGGTTGATGGTTGGCTGGGAAGGAGATAGGGTTGCCAACTCCAGGTTGAGAAATTCCTGGATATTTGAGGGGTGGAGCCTGGAGAGGGTGAGGTTTGAGGAGGGGTGGGACCTCAGACAGGTACAATGCCATAGACTCCACCCTCCAAACCAGCCATTTCCTTGTTGCCAATTTCCAGGTGAAAGCTGGAGATCACTCAGAATTACAACTGCTCTCCAGGAGGGAGAGGGAAGGAGAAAGAAAGCTGAGTCAGAGTGGCAGATAAAGGTAGGTTCATGGTTGGCTGGGAAGGAGATAGGATTGCCAACTCCAGGTTAGGAAATTCCTGGAGATTTGAGGGGTGGAGCCTGGAGAGGGTGGGATTTGAAGAGAGGTGTGTCCTCACACAGGTACAATGTCATAGACAGTACCCTCCAAACCAGCCATTTCCTCTTGGGAAACTATTGTTGCCAATTTCCGGGGAAGGGCTGGAGATCACTCAAAATTACAACTGCTCTTCAGATGGCAGAGATCAGTCCACCTGGAGAAAATGGTAAGCTTGGTATCATTATACCCTGGTGAGGTCACCACAGCAAATTGACACTGAGTGCCCAAGGCCAGGGCACCCACCCAGAGCCTCTTTCTAGAGCTCATTGTATTTATTTCCACAACAGGTCTCATTCCTAGTCTCCCATAATGCCTTAGGGACTATGTGCAGGGTATAGTGCTCTCAGTCAAAAATCGGGTTTCCCACCAGACATCCCATGCTTGGCCAAGGGCCCTGGAATGTGCTGTAAAGCTCCATAGTACAATGGGGGCTGGCAGGGGGGGGGAGCACCCCAAAATTGTTTTATGTTCAAAGTGTCGATTTATTTATTTTTTAGATTTGTATCTCGCCCTCCCAGTGGCTCAGGGTGGCTAACATGCGGCAAAGCTGAATTGAATAGATAAAATACAATAAAATAAACAACATTTTAAACCACAATAAAATCCATACAATAATCAAGGTGCTCTAATCTTTCTATGTAAGTCACCCAAGATGGGAAACAATAAACCCAATTCGGCGGCCAGCTGTCTCAATAGCGTGGTCTCCCGCAGCGCTGTTCTATGCACTTTTGCCAGGCAATGCTTGCACCCCATAATAGGGGCTGACGATGAAGCACTACCACGATGGTGGGATAGTGGCGGCGGTGGCTCCTACTCAAAAGCCTGGCAGAAGAGCTCCATCTTACAGGCCCTGCGGAACTGCACAAGGTCCCGCAGGGCCCGGATCTCCTCTGGGAGCTTGTTCCACCAAGTAGGAGCTGCCACCGAAAATGCCCTGGCCCTAGTAGGGGCAAATGTAACCTCTCGGGGGCCTGGAACTTCCAGGAGATGGAGGCTCCCTGATCATAGTGCTCTTGGGGGAACATACGGGGAGAGGCGGTCCTTCAGGTAAGCTGGACCTTGGCCGTTTAAGGCTTTAAAGGTAAGAACCAGCATTTTGAAGCAAATCCGGTATGCTATCGAGAGCCATTGCAGCGCTTGCAGCCCAGGCTGGATGTGGTCTCACCTAGAGAGGCCCATCAACAGCCTGGCCACAGCATTCTGCACTAGCTGCAGCTTCCGGATTTGTGACAGAGGCAGCCCTAAATAGAGAGCATCACAGTAGTCAAGCCTCGAGGTGACCATCGCATGGATCACAGTGGCCAGATCTTCACGGTCAAGGTAGGGGACCAACTGCCGAGCCAGCCGCAGATGGTAAAAGGCCGCCCTGGCAGTGGTTGCCACCTGGGCCTCCATTGTTGAGGAGTCCAGGAGCACCCCCAAGCTCCTAACCTCACACGCAGGCACCAACGGCACCTTGTCAAAGGCCAGGAGAGGGAGCCCCAACCCCAGACCGGTCCGACTCAGGCCCAGGCCCTCCATCTTAGTTGGCATCTTGAGGTCCTTTGAGCCTAATTAGCGAGGCAAGAGCGGTGGGGGGAAGACTTGATTTTCAGATTCAATTGGCGCCTGTGGGCTATGCAATGTTTTTTGATGGCGTAACTTTCCGCCTCTGGCATGGGCTGTTCCCAGACTGAAACTAACTTTGGCTACACACCCCAAACCACCCACAACCACACTGGTGAAGGGCTTATGCCTTGGCCATGCCAACAGGTGGCCACCCTGGCCTGCTGCCAACTCCCAAAAGTGACAGTGGTGCTGAGGACCTGCACCATCCTAAGTGGCTTTTACAGTGTTATATCTTGGACTTACACTAACATGCTGGTCAGTTGGCTCCCTGAGTACTTTTGGCTTCCCCCTTAGGATTGTACTGTCAGTGTGGCATAGTGGTTAGATCTGGGAGACCCAGTTTCAAATCCCCACTCTATTGTGGAAGCTCACTGGATGACCTTGGGCCAACTGTACACTATCAGTGTAACCTACCTCAGAAGGGTTGCTGTGAGGATAAAGTAGAGGAAGGGACAAAAATGTAAAGCACTTTGTGTCCCCATTGGGGAGAAAGTATTTAAAAAACAAATAAAAATAGATGTATTTTAAAATGGTATGTGCTACATTTCTGCAAAAACAGGGCATTTGGGGAAAAGGTGTGCAAATGCACACTTAAATGTCAAAGGTTCAGATAAACAAGAGAGATTGTCCCTGGCACCTGAATGATGATAAAGACGGTGCCAGGTGAAATCGTTTATGCACATGGGAAACAAATCCCCCCCCCAGACTTACCAGCAGTTGAGTCTGATCACACAGTGACAGGCTGGGCCCACAGCTACAAAGGGAGGTGTGATCTCACAACTGCGTGTCAAATTCCTCTGGAGGAAATAGCCTCGCTTCCCCTCCTCTTCAGCTGGTGTGTGTGATCACAGCCTTTAGGCTGTCATCTAAAGGAAAGTAAGGCAGGCACCAGATAAGCATCATGGGGAAGGGCATTCCGAAGGCAAGACACTACCGCTGAAAAAGACCTGTCTCCAGTTACTATCAGAGTGAGCAACCCAGCATGCCTGGACATTGTGGGAGGGGTGCTACATCATTCTAAGTGTATAGGTGTTATCTCCTTGAATGGGATGCATCTCTTTGTCTTAATCTGGGAGCAGCCCTCTGACCCCTCATCTCTCTCTTTGTTCACTCACCTGTCACCTGGCCTTCCATGGAGACACATGTCTCTGCAGGTCTCTCCTGTAGATACAATGTCCTCATAATCCCACATGGACAAGTACTCTTTAGATCAGGCTTCTTTCTCTTCTTTTGTCTGCAACCTGAATGTGAACTGGATCTACTTGAATAAATGTAAGTTTACCCTTATTTTGCAATATACTTCTTGGGAGATTTATTTACAACACTCAGGACGCTGCCACATGGGGGAGGGGGGGGGGGGGGAGAACGGCCAAAGTGTGGTTTTTTAGAGCTGCACCAAAAGAGACACGCGGCGGCGGGATCAGATAGATCCCCTAAGTCGCCGTGCAGTTCCTCCCCGGCACGATTAGATGCCGGGGGGAAGCCACTGAAGGGAGAGCGAGGCAGCCGAACTGCGCATGTGTGTGCATGCGCAGTTCAGCCAGGAGCCTCAATTGCTCCGGAAGACGGGCACGCCGGCGATCTCATGGCCGCACTTGCTGCGTCGTTTCCAGTAAGTCCTGCTCTTTTGCAGGTTCTTTTTTGCAGCGGGTTTTCCGGCTGAAGGGACGGATCAGGGATGGGTGCACGCCACTTCCCAGATGTTGCGGTTTGATCGCGTCTGTTTGCTGCACCCCCGATCCATCCCTCTTCCGGGCCAAAACCTCCTGTGTGACCGTCCAGTGAGTATCACGATTCTGTGACTGGGGAAAAATCTTCTGTATTAACCAGATATCCCAATAGTTACAACCCACCTCACCTCTACAGGCTGGGCCACAGAGAGCAGGGCTTTTAAACATGATCTTAACTGGCAGACTGAACAATATGGGTGGAGGTGGAATGATTATGTTATAGATTGTATTTGTCATAGTTGTGATCTTTAACCAATTATCACAGAGGATTTCCAGTTAGATAGTTTTAGAACTGATCACTATGAACCATATTCCTTTTAAAATAATTTCCATGACATTGTTCAGACTGCTTTGGCTCTAGCTGGGAAAAAAAATGCCTAGGTATTTCCAGTCTGATTTTTTTTGGAGGGAAATGACAGGATGATAATATTAGGAAACCCAGCCAGGCAATAATGTACATCCATGCAGCAGTTGAAACAGAGGCTGCAACATCTGTTTCCCCCTATTGAATAATGAAAGGACTTCTTTGAACAATGACAAGCTGACTGTGCTAATAAGCCCTGTTAGTTAACCTTACCACTGGTATAGTAATCCACTTATGTATGTGAGAAAAGAAATGTGGACATGTGGATTTTTTCGGTTTCCAATGGATTACCCACTTTGATACACATATCTTTCAAAAGTGTAATTTTTACAAGGCCTGGGTAGCACATGCAGCAAACTGAGGCAGTAGAATGTAGGCAGTTAATAAATAACCTTAAAGTTGAAGTGATTTGTACCATTTCAAACTGCAATTGGGTATATGCGTGTCATTTTTAAATACTTCCCCACGTAAAATGAAAATGTTGCAAAAAGAAGCTACCATACCATGCAGAAAATTGTAGCCCAGCTCATTCCGTGCTGTGCTAGTTTCCTACTTGCAGGGAATGTTTCCACATCCAGGTACTCCCTCACAGCAGTAATAAGAAAAACACCTGCAAAATCAGCAGGTGAGTACATAGCAAAATGAATGTACCCCTTTTTCACTAGTAACTAACGGTACCCACCCATTGTGTTGACTCAGCCTTATCAGCTAAACGTTGCTGCCCCCATCCATTATTTGCTCTTGACTTCAGTTGCCATTGGTTCTGGTCCCATACTGCTTTGGTTTATCTCCCAATTTCAACATTCTTTTTTTTGTGCCTTTAGTTTTGACTTCATAGAATCATAGAATGTTAGAGTTGGAGGGGACCTTGCAAGTCATCTAGCCCAACCCCCTGCACTCTGCAGGAGTATAGCCGAAAGATAGCCCTACAACATACCCGAAAGATGGTCTTCCAGCCTCCGCTTGAAAATGTCCAGCGAAGGAGCATTCACCACCTCCCAAGGCAGTCTGTTCCACTGCTCAACCACTCTTACAGTTAGGAAGTTTCTCCTGATATTTAGCCAGTAATGACTCCCTTGTAATTTCCACCCATTAGATCTAGTTTTGCAATCCAGAGCAAGAGAGAATGTGCTCCATCTTCTACATGACAGCCCTTCAAATATTTGAAGCCTTCTCTTTCCCAGGCTAAACATACCCAACTCTTTCAGCCTTTCCTCATAAGACTTGGATTCCAACCCTCTTACTATCCTGGTTGCCATCTTCTGGACATGCTCAAGCTTGTCGACATCCTTCCTAAAATGTGGTGCCCAAAACTGGACACAGTATTTTAAGTGAGGCCTGACCATAGTAGAATAGTGTGGAACTACCACCTCCCATGATCTGGACACAATGCTTCTGTTAATGCATCCTAAGATTGCATTAGCTTTCTTCGCAGTCACATCGCATTTCAGGTTTTTTGTTTCCCTAAATTTCCCCCCCTCCTCTTGAGACCACGTTTACTCCAATGTTTTTGTGAAAGCCAGTTCTGAGTCAGCTTTTTCCTCACGTGTAATGTTTCTGTTGGTCTCCTTTGGACTGTGATGGCCAAACCCTTTCCTACCCCACCCTGAAAATGAGTGATTTTTTTTCTTTTCTTAAAAATGGGACTAAAATATCGCTATATTACTGGAGAGTTGTAACAATAGGCTTAGAAGGGTCTCTGAATTGCCAGCTTTCATTTTTAAAGTTAGTCCTTTCACTCATGGAAATAGGCCTTTCCCCATTCTTTGAAAGGGAAGGTGCTGTCATGCCACCGATTGCAACACCGATGACTACAGCACACTCCCTTGAAAAAGCCTTATTATTGAAGGCAAGTGCAGAAGAAAATAAACTGACTCCAGAACTGTGAGATACACAGGGAGAGTAGACGTGTGGAACAACCATGCTCCCCAATTCCAGTGGTTGTATATCAACTGCCAAGAAAATCAAGAGTAAGTCCAGCATGCAGAAAAAACCCAAATCAGCTTTCACCCTTACAAAAAGGGTATCATATGGAAGCAATCCACAAGAATAACACCCAATCCCAAAACAGTCTGATGTGCAAAATTATACAGATGTGTGCTAGATGCCCACAGAACAATACAATAACAAAAAGAGCCATAACATCATTTAGTGTCTGGTAGTGCGGTGGCTCAAGTGGTTAAGACGCTGAACTGCAGGCTGTGGAAGATCAGTAGTTCAGCAGTTCGAGACCCGGGTGTGCCGTATGACGGAGTGAGCTCCCGTCTCTAGTTCCAGCTCCTGCCAACCTAGCAGTTCAAAAGCAAGAAATGGCAAGTAGATAAATAGGTACCACTTCGGTGGGAAGATAACAGCGTTCTGTGCGCCTTGGTGTTTAGTCATGCCGGCCACATGACCACAGAAATGTCTTCGGACAGCGCTGGCTCTTCAGCTTTGAAACGGAGATGAGCACCGCAACCCTAGAGTCAGACTCGACTGGCTTTCGAGCAAGGGAACCTTTACCTCTACCTTTAATAAAAAACAATCTGTATCTCTCTTTCAACACTTTTTCCAGATATTTGACTTTGGCAGCAGCACCAGCAGGCTTGGAAATAAGTGAGGAGACCTTGCTGAAATAGATTAACAGAAAAGTAAATCAATAAAAGTGTCAACTTGAATGTCAGTTTGAATGTAAGATTCCTATATAGGATTGGTTCCTGAGGAAAGACCAGAGGTCTGAAACACTTACAATATCCGGAAAAAGTGTTGAAAGAGAGATACAGATTGATTGAATTTGGAGCAGACTGCTTTTGAGAATACAAGACTGTTAGAGGGAGATATACTAAGAAAGTCTGAAGCAGACTGCTATGTGAAATCTTATCGACCTTTGTATTTTTTCTATGAAGGAATAAGTGGTTGTTTTTTATTACCAGATACTCAATAATGTTATGGCCCTAATCTAGTCTCTTTTGTTATTTTTTTGTTCTGTGGGCATCTAGCACACATCTGTATAATTTTGCACATTGTACTATCATATGGAAGCTACTTGAAATAATCCCTAAATAGCAACTGATCCTATATGTAACCTAATATGTTCAAGTGGTTCACCCCATGAATCAGCTTTCTCTATGAGGTTTACTCTCAAAATATTACTGCCAATGGTTTTATTAGCAGGGAGTAGAACTATACGATCCATGAAATAACCAAAACTGTGCACACAATAAACAGGCCATTTCTGCACAGAAGATTCATTCATTTTCATGTGGAAGGAAGCCGTTTTGTGTGGAAGCCCTGAAGTGCCATCCTAAGCGGAGTTACACCTTTCTAGGCTCATTGACCCCAATAGATTTAGAAGGCTGTAACTCTACTTAGGATGGCACTCATAGTGACATGGAGTTTGTTAGATAGATTTCTGCCTGTTTTTTAAAATAAATATATCCAATTTTCCACATGCTCCATAAGACTGGGGCCATGAACAGACAAGACCAGATCTTTCTGCAAACCTGAGAAAAGTTTCAGGTCTACAAACAATGGAAAATTAAAAAAAAAAATTGGCAGATTAAACCGCCAAAATGCTAGAAGCAGCACCTGTAGCTTTAAGAAATGAATACTCTCAGTGGGCATTGCTAGGTGACCCAGGCCCATAGCTACAATGGAACATTTCAGTGCTCTGCCCCCTCAACCATGAGGCATGCCCCACAACAGCTGCTGCCCCTCTCCCCTTCCCCCCTCCCCTCCTGTGACATTAAACACATGGCCTGCCCAGCCGGAGGGCCCTTTAAATCTTGCAACCATCCCTCTTCCTCCCCTCTGCCAAGGTTTAAAGGGCCCTCCAGCAGATCAGTGGGCCCTTTAAAACTTGCAGAAGGTGAGGGAGAGGGAAGGTGTGCAGCCCGCGGGCGCCCCTCTCCCTCACTTCCGAGGGAGAGGGAAGGTGTGCAGCCTGCAGGCGCCCCGCTCCCTCACTTCCTGCAAGGGAGAAGGGTGGCCCCACGCCTTCCCTGAACTCCAAACGGTGATTAAAGGGGTTCCCTTTAAATGCTGTTTTTCTAGTGGGGGCTGCCCACACCAGGTCTCCAAATAGCAAAATCGCTGCTTGGAGTTCAGGGAAGGTGTGTGGCCGCCCTTCCCATGCTGCCCCACAAGCTTCCCCCCATGTCCCACCAACCTGAAATTTCTGGCTACAGGGCTGAGGCAACCAAAACAGTATTTCCAACCTACAAGCCTTGGTTTCTGTCAGTAAAAGGCAAGGGGTGGGCAGGGTCCTTTCCACTGTTATTTTGGCCCTGGGGAATGCCAGGAGGAGGGAAAGCTGAAGATGGGCAGGGAGGAGATAAAAGTAGTTTTGCTGGTGGGTGGGAAAGAGAGAGAGAAGGAAGCAGGAAAAGGGGAGAGGCTGAGGAGGCTTCCAGGGAAAGGAAAGAGGAAACAGTGCATGTTCTTGCTTATATTT
>NW_015160372.1:33524-51528 GCF_001447785.1 Gekko japonicus
ATTAGCCACAAGGTATAGATAGGGATTCTGGGGCAAGTGATGCTCTGTCTTCTTGATGCTTGGGGGGGGGGGTCAACAGTGGGAGGGCATCTAATGTGCTGGCCCCACTGGTGGACCTCCTGATGGCACTGGTATTTCTGGCCACTGTGTGATACAGAGTGTTGGGCTGGATGGGCTTTTGGCCTGATCCAACATTGGCATCTCTTATGTTCTTATGTTCTTAACCAAAACTGTGCACACAATAAACAGGCCATTTCTGCACAGAAGATTCATTCATTTTCATGTGGAAGGAAGCCGTTTTGTGTGGAAGCCCTGAAGTGCCATCCTAAGCGGAGTTACACCTTTCTAGGCTCATTGACCCCAATAGATTTAGAAGGCTGTAACTCTACTTAGGATGGCACTCATAGTGACATGGAGTTTGTTAGATAGATTTCTGCCTGTTTTTTAAAATAAATATATCCAATTTTCCACATGCTCCATCTGTGGATACTTTAATCCAAAGACTGAGGCCATGAACAGACAAGACCAGATCTTTCTACAAACCTGAGAAAAGTTCCAGGTCTACAAACAATGGGCAATTAATAAAAAACACATTGGCAGATTAAAAACCGCCAAAATGCTAGAAGCAGCACCTGTAGCTTTAAGAAATAAATACTCTCAGTGGGCGTTGCTAGGTGACCCAGGCCCATAGCTACAACGGAACATTTCAGGGCTCTGCCCCCTCAACCATGAGGCATGCCCCACAACAGCTGCTGCCCCTCTCCCCTTCCCCCCTCCCCTCCTGTGACATTAAAAGGGCTGTCCAGCTGATCGGCAGGAACACATGGCCTGCCGATCAGCCGGAGGGCCCTTTAAATCTTGCAACCATCCCTCTTCCTCCCCTCTGCCAAGGCTTAAAGGGCCCTCCAGCAGATCAGTGGGCCCTTTAAAACTTGCAGAAGGTGAGGGAGAGGGAAGGTGTGCAGCCTGCAGGCGCCCCGCTCCCTCACTTCCTGCAAGGGAGAAGGGTGGCCCCACGCCTTCCCTGAACTCCAAACGGTGATTAAAGGGGTTCCCTTTAAATGCTGTTTTTCTAGTGGGGGCTGCCCACACCAGGTCTCCAAATAGCAAAATCGCTGCTTGGAGTTCAGGGAAGGTGTGTGGCCGCCCTTCCCATGCTGCCCCACAAGCTTCCCCCCATGTCCCACCAACCTGAAATTTCTGGCTACAGGGCTGAGGCAACCAAAACAGTATTTCCAACCTACAAGCCTTGGTTTCTGTCAGTAAAAGGCAAGGGGTGGGCAGGGTCCTTTCCACTGTTATTTTGGCCCTGGGGAATGCCAGGAGGAGGGAAAGCTGAAGATGGGCAGGGAGGAGATAAAAGTAGTTTTGCGGGTGGGTGGGAAAGAGAGCGAGAAGATTAGGTTAGGCTGAGAATGTGTTACTGTCCCAAGGTCACCCAGTGGCTTCCATGGAATATTGGGGATTTAAACCTGTATCCTTCAGATCCTGATCCAGCTGCTATAGCACACTAGTGACTTAATGGATTGTGAACCACTGGCCTATGTGGTGCTACAGTTCACATTCTAAGGTGGAAGTGAGTCCACCTTGAAATCAAAAGGAGGTCTACATCAAAAGAAAAAAAATCATAAGAAGTGGATCCTGGATGCCATTAAAGATAGCCAAGTGGCATGATCCCCCGTGCTGTCTTCCAGGTGCACACAGGTGCACAAGGCGCTGCTTTTTATTAAGACCACTGGCTACCAAGGTTGGTATTGTCAACTCTGATTGGCAGCAGCTCTCCAGGGTTTTAAGCAGAGGCCTCTCGCATCAAGGACCATGTGATCCTTTTACCTGGAAATGCCACAGACTGAATCTGGTATCTTCTACATGCAAAACAGATACTCTGCTATTGAGACATGTGTGCTATGTATTCATATTTATATCCCTCTTTTCTCCCCAGTGGGGACACAAAACAGCTTATAATGTCATTGATTCTGTTTTATCCTCACAGCAGTCCTGTCAAGTAGGTTAGGCTGAAGTGCTTCACTGGCCCTAGGTTACCCAGCAAGCTTCCATGGCAGAGTGTGCATTCGAACCTGGGTTTCCCAGATCCTAGCCTGACACTTTAACCATTACACCATGCTGGCTTCATTGGAATATTCCACTGGATACTCCAAAATGTCTTGGGCCAACCTGAAATGCTATATTTAGGAGTCTAACAGTGCGGTCCACTGTAGAGTTACACAATGTGGAATTCAGTGGATTTAGACTGGAGTAGGTCTGCACAGGATTGCACTGCTAATGATTTACTGTGGCATGAGTGTCCCAAGACATTTGATCATGCTGGCTTTTGCTTACAAAACACAGGGCCACAGTAAATGAGTACAACATTTTCTCTGCTTTAAAATCAAGGGGAACTTTGCCATTGACTTCAACAGGATATGAATTGTGCCCTGGATAAAGGGATAAAGCTAAAATTAGATCACAGGAGTCCAAAAATTAACCATTTAACAATAATATCATTAAACACTCCAAATAAATCTCAGCCAGCGTTTTTAGGTCATCTTTCCCCTTCCCCAGTCAGAGTACTGGAAACAGCATAAATATTATAAGAGCTGGATCGTTCTCCAAGCCCCAGGTCCTTGCCAGTAGTTTGTAATTCAATATCTCTGCGTTTCAAGGGTAAACCGGTGTCAATTGTGTTTCTCCCCCACCCTTCTCAAAAAAGTAAGCATTTAACTTCCGTTCAGTCTATGTGGACTGATGAAATGTAGGAAATCTGCTTCTGACGGGGGAAATAGGTTTCCCAAAGAGAGCACCGAGTACAGAGAGATCAGAAGTATGAAGAGTGGCAGTAGTGCTGCTGGACTGCTCAGAAGGGGAGAACAGGACGGGCTGCAAGCGGAGAAGAGCGCCAGGGCATTGCACAGCGAAAGTGAGTGCGAATCCCTGCAAAGAGGGAGGCGGGCGTGAAATACTGGCTGGCTACTAATAAAGAGCCATCGCGGGGGAAGAGGACTCCGGTGGCCGCCGCTGAGAGCCATTAGCAAACATCTGAGTGGCTTTTTTGCAGCTGGTCTAAACAAGGGGAGTGTGTGTGCGCGCGCGTGCGTATGTGGCTGCTGTTGTTTGTTTCCCGGTAGTAAGGGAGCGGAGGCAAACGGAGCACTTTGTTCCTTTTCGCTCAGTCCCGGAGAGTTTCTATTGTTGTCCACCTCTCGTTTTATGCAAGCAAATCGTCCTCACCTTGCAGAGAAGATGAGCGCGCGCGCGGCAGGGCTCGGGCTCGCAAAGTTTACAAACAAGCGTGCAGCTAGTCGCAGTGTCTGGGTTTCTGAATGCATTTTTATTTGGGGGCATACCAAGTTCGAAAGTGCTAGAAAATAAATGGGGAGGGGGTGTTATGTCTTGAAAAACCACTTTCCAGTTTCAGAAGCTTCATCGGATCGTGCAGCGAAGCCTTGGCGCATGGCTATTGGTTTTGAGACCAGAACAAACGCGCCTCCGGTCCAGTAATGGATCTTTACAGTTGTCTTTCTTGAATGAGAGAACTGGGTTTAGCACGCACATTCCAAAACGATCAATTCAGCTGTGTGAACACCGCGTATATGTGTGTGCGTGAGAGAGCCAGAGCGAGATGCCAATTGTATCTTTACCGCTTGGATATATGTAGTTCGTGTTGTTGTTTTGGAAGGTAAGTTCAGGGCACCCATTCATGAGAACAACTATATTAATGCATCTAGAGATCTAGGTTTCCTCCGAAGAGTTCCATTCGAGTTAGGACGGACTCCACTGTTATCAAGATTTCAAGGGATTATTATTATTTTTTTGCATGCACGTAAGCAATCATGCAGCCTCTTCACTGGATGTACTAGAAGCCGAACACTCGAGTGGCTGCAAAGGGGGTAGGGGGGCGGGAGACCCTTCTCCGGGAATGCTTGATGTTGAGCTGCGAATCAAGGTCTTCATAGCAATCGGCGAGTGGGTGTTAGGAAGGTCCCTCACCCCTCCCACTCTTCGATTTGTCCATTAGAAGGGCATATTCTCTTACAGAGATGACTCCGAAAGAGTTGGTCTCTAAGGTGCTGCTAGACTCGCATCTAACTGTTCTACTGCAGAAACTGCAGACTCGAGTTACTTTGCCAAAGCAGATTTAGAAATAATCACAATCGTAATAGTTATAAATAATGAAGCAGAGTAGAAGAAGGCTCCATCCATAGCAACTTAATTAACTTTTCATTGATTACGGTCCAATAAGAAGGCAGGCGGTCGGGGGTCCTTTAAAAAAAACCCACAACGATATTCTTCTCTGGAAACATCTGCAGCAAATATTGAAACACGTACAGCTAGGAAAGGGGTTTTTTTTAAATAGAGTGTTTCCCCTCGCTTAACTGCAGATCTCTTAGATCAGTCCGACCACCCCAAGGGAAGAGTTTAATGCACAATCCTCCTTGTCTTTCTCCCTACGAGATGGAGATGGATGTAGACAAGAGCGAGCTAGCGAGACAGGCTCTCTATTATTATTTGCCCAGATCATGTTACCGCTTTGCTTCTTCGGGCTGCTTCCCCCCCCTCCCCCGTCCAACGATCGAAGCACCCTCTGTTTTCTGGATTGGAGCCTCCGCCTCTGGTCTCGGTCGGCTTGGATGGCTTTGCTTTCCCGTGCATTTGGAAGAGGAATGTGAGACGCAGAAATGTCCCCCCCCCCACACCCCTTTCCCGTCGCAATGCAGGTTTTCTCCACCTCTAACGCAGTCCTGCCTTCTACTGAAAGTGTAGCTTTGTCACAACGACCATAAACTGAAAGGAAGGGAGGGGGGTGAGACTACTCTCTCGCTCTCTCCAAACCCATTAAATCTTGGATCAGGTCTTCACTGTCGAGCAGATGCCTTGCCAAATGTAATGGCTTTGTGATGTGGGCTTTGATTTAATAAGGAGATGTGTAGCTGACTTTCTGCAATGCATTCGGTAGAGTGCAGCAGGCCAGGGAACAGAATGTAGAAGGGTATATAGGAAGGTGTACAAAAAAGCTTCCCAATGCCACTGGTCAGCCAGGTGAAATATTCAGGGGAGAAGTGAATCAGTACAGAAGGTACCATGGTCCTTGCTGAGATTACGATGATCATTACTATAAGTGAAGAATAATAGTGGAGTGATAAAGCAACTGGTTCACCTTTTGGGGTTGATTGGAAATTTTCTAGGGTTGAATTCACTGGGGAGGTTTAAGGAAATTCATTTCAAGCAAAATTTTCTCCAAATCTGTTTGCCTCTCAGGGGCCCCCGTCACATGGGCCGGATATTGCGGGGGGAGGTGTGGCTAATTGCCCCGGTGCAGTTTGATCCACGATTACGTGATCAGACATGCTGGCGGCACACAACGGGTCCTTCCCTTGGCGCCGGCGGGTAAACGAGGGTGGCGATCACACGACGATCCTGCAGCGCGACAAAGAAGCGGAGCGGCACGATCACACCAGCAATGGCTAGGCGCCGCTGCCGTGACAAACGGGGTCATTTATGTTTTTTTAAGCTGAAATGGCACTTTCACTTTCCTCTTTGTGCGCATGCGCCGTTGGGTGCTTGTGCACATCTTGTGAAGACTTGAGGGAGGGGAACCTGTTTGCGAAGGGACATGGGCAGGCGCCGGATGCCACCACCGGAAACGCGATCAGACTCCCGCTCTTGCCCCACGGTTTCCAGAAACTAATACCTTGGAGGTACTAGTTTTCTACGCCGCATCTTTGGCAGGAAGCCTCGGGTTCACCACGGGAGCTCTACACTTCCCAGATGCTGCGGTGTGATCGCGCTCGGAAAATCCGCCTATCTTCCGTCTCTGTAGCGTGGCTAATGCTCTGTGTGACCACAGCCAGGGTTCAGCTGTAAAAGCAAAGGTATGTTTCTGAGCATGTGCCAAGTTAGCTGTGCTACTGAGTAGGCTGTGCCATCATATATTTAGGGTCCCTTTCTGACAGGGAATGCTTCTGAGCATGTGCCGTGTTCATTAGCCTCACCATTGACAAAGGTTGGCCATCATGTTTGTAGGGTCCCCTTCTGACACTTCCTTCCACCTGACATTTTGCATCATTTGTTCTTTCCGTGCTCTTCCAGTAACATCAGAAGATCTGAGTCTCATGGGAGGAAGCCATGCTGCAGATCCTCTCTGTGCCACTCCTGTCAATGCCACAGATGGGTCTGTCTGTGGTCATGTTTTTGGTTACGTTTGTGATCTTCTCTCAAGTGGCCCCAGGCTAACTACATATGCTGAGCGCAGTACAGAAAGAACATGTCCTGAAGCAGCTCTCTGCAAACAACATGAGAAAGGGCCCTCAAAGGACTCCAATTATGTAGCAAGAGGTGGCAATAGGATTGCCTTATCAGTGGTCTGGATATGAGATCAGATTGTTTCAGGTGTTATTCTAACATCTAAATACTTACACTATAGTTAATGGCAGCAAAAGTTTTGGGTCAAAGCACATGACCTCTAGGTAGACTGAAGACCAAACTCCAGTGTTTTTTGGAGTTACACTTAAGATCAAACTCCTGAGTGATGTAATTGCTTTTTAAAGTAAAGTGGGGTATAAAAACCTACTCTTCTAATTAAACATTTCACTGAATATTTGAGTCAGATAAAATCTAACGCTCAGTTGCATGGTATGTGCCAATTTGTAAGTGACGTGTGTGGTATGCACAAATGATTTGCAGGATCCAGACTGCAGACTAGTATGTTTATTGACGGGATTACTTTTCTAGTGCCTGGATAGTGTTGGCAGTTTATCTTTCACAACATCATTTCTGGACAATGTCAAAACACCATTTCAGATTATGTAGCACAGTTGAACCAGCCTTACATTGAGGAAAGAGGAGAGAATAATTTGCTGTGGCAGCCAGAAATATAGGGTTAAAAATGTGATGGTTCTTCCATCATAAACATTAGCAGTCTTTGAACTGGAGAGAGGTGGGTTTCCTATAGCAGCTATGAGTCTATCTAGGCTTGCAGAATACAAATTTATTTCCTGCCAGGTTGTAATAATCATTACAGCAGCAAGACAAACCCCACACTAAGTCCCAACATACTTTATTAGTTCAGGTCATCTCTACTGCAGAAGTTTGTTTAAGATTCTTGTCTAGCAGAATAGGCCCTGAAAAGTCCCAATCCATATGGAGTCACCCACTTTCAAAGAATTCTATTCTAGTTTACTGATTGTGGTATGACCATTGAGGGGAGGAAGACTGATCTAGAAATTCTTTTGCTTTTAGTGGCCAGCTGGAAAAAGAGAAATATATTCGCTAATTTCATTTTGTGCTAGCTTCCAGTCCACAAGGCTTACGTAAGTATTAACCATTGGTGTGCAGCCATGTGCCAGGTTCCTGTCCCACTGCATTTTAAGCACACCATTCACTTTGTATCAGATGTATTCATAACACAAAGGACAAAGGCTGCTTGTGAATTAGAGTTTACTTTATCAGTATAGATCACATTTTGATGTAAGCTCTTAAAAATTCTAATTGATTAATGAGTTTCAGATGGTGGCTCCCCTCTCCCCCCTTTCTACTCCCCCTTTCCTTTAACATGTACAGCATGCTCCGAGCTAATCTGGGAGAGTTCCAGAAACTCTGGGCTAAATTGGTTGTGGTATGGTTTATATGGATAATAAAATAACTAGAAAAAAGATTGAATTTCCTTACAAAAATATAACTGTGCTTGCTGCATATGAGTAAGCTTATATTTTATCCAGTTATTTGTTGTTGTTCGAGGGGAGAAATAACCATTAAGATTATAGATATGGTCATTTATAATGTCGTTAGCCTCAGCCTCATATTTAAGAATATTAGTGAGTTAATAAGGACCACATTTATACCAGGGCACCAGTGAATGCACTAGCTCCCTGTTGCCTTCAAAAGTCAATTCAAGGTGATGATCTATAAAGTCCTGAACAGCCTGGGTCATATATACCTATAAGACACTGCCTACATGACCTTTAGCCTCGATTCTTTCTTAAGAACACTATCCATACACCAGATGAAGGGGTACATTGCGGGACTATTTTAGCGGCTGTCTAATAGCATTGAAAATCTGTTCCCCTGGAGTCTTACCAAAACCTGAGTTTGTACATCTTCTGGAAGCTGCCAGATTGTTTTCTTCCAACTACCTTTGGATAGCTAGGAGTTATATGAGAAAATAATTAACATGCTGTTATCCATTACGAGTCCAAAGAATGAGGTATGCTAGAGTTCAGATAAATGGCACAAGTGCATGTTTCAGTTATACACCTTCAGTTATACATCTTCAGTAATACAGTAAGAAATAACACTCTTGACTGCCTTCTACTTAATCCCATATGACAATGTATCAGAGTTTGGGAAACATGCACCTTTGATGTACTAGGAGGTCACTTTCAGTTCAACCCCAAATCACAGTACAATAGCCTGAGAATAAGAAATAAAATCTTTCTTTAACCATCTGTCAGTCCTAGGAACTGTAACAATCAGAGGACAGTTGGACAAGTCCTAACACAATTTTTTTTTAAAGTACTGACGTTGTTTGATTGAAAGGAAATATTAGTATCTTAACTATTCCCCTAAATAAAATTATCTTAGTACTCACACAAGCAGTCATGATAATACCAGGAGATGGAATGCAATGTTAAAATCTGAATATTCCAAATGTACACCCACATACTGTACAACGTGTATCAAGCAAATGGAGGCAAGAGACCAAGGGCACTTTCACACATGCTGAATAATGCACTTTCAAACCACTTTCAGTGCACTTCAGTGATCATTTGCAAGTGGATTTTGCCATTTTACATGGCAAAATCAGTTGCATAGTGCATGGAAAGTAGATTGAAATAGGGAGAGAGGGAAGCAGGAGCTTCAAGGCCCTGGTCCAAGTCCTAGGCAGGGGTCCCAAGTTTGCAGCCTGTAATCCATAAGATAAATTCAAAGGGGAAAGCAGCAGAGATGTTCAGGTGCATCGGGATAGGCATCCCAGAGCATACAAATAGGGCACAGAGACACATACAAGGAAAGCTCAGTGGGACACAGGAATTGCTATCGCAGAACTGAGTCTGTAAGATACTGCTCCCAGGTTACACATGAGGAGAGTAAATAATAAAGGGACCAGCAATTCATACAACAAATTGGGGACAGTTTCTGACTTCTGTTAGGACCAGAAGCCTAAATTAATATTACTTTTTTCTGGCTTGGAGAAGGGTGAGGGGAATCCAGGTGTGCTCCTTGATTGACTGAAGCTAAGAGGCAGGGTCCTCCCAGATCCTGGAACACTGAACATGAGGAGGGAAGGGGTGTTTGTTGGGTGTGGATATGGTGTGTTAGAGGCAATTTTACTGAGTTTGGATTTGTGGGGACCAATTCCATAGTCCAGATTAGATCACTGGACAAGAAACCGCTTTGTGGAAAATGCTAATATAGCCTTTAGTGCTTCCTAAAGTTTGAGTGTCAAACCAACCAGGTCTTTTGAATGAAAGCGGTGGCTCAAGTGGTTAAGACACTGAACTGCAGACCGGAAAGTTGGTAGTTCAGCAGTTCGAGACCTGAGTGCCGCATGACGGAGTGAGCTCCCGTCTCTGGTCCCAGCTCCTGCCAACCTAGCAGTTCAAAAGCAAGAAATTGCAAGAAGTAGATAAATAGGTACCACGTCGGTGAAAAGGTAACAGCGTTCCGTGCGCCTTGGTGTTTAGTCATGCTGGCCACATGACCACGGAAACGTCTTTTCGGCTTGGAAACGGAGATGAGCACTGCATCCCTAGAGTTGGATTTGACTGGCTTTCGAGCAAGGGAAACCTTATTCTTGATTATGAGAAGATAAAAGTCACTGGAAAAGACAATAATTCTGGTGAAAGCTGAAGATAGAAGGAAAAGAGGAAGACCCGAGGAGGTGGATTGAGTCAATAAAGGAAGCCATGGCCGAAAAAAGGAAGACCCAAAATGAGGTGGATTGAGTCAATAAAGGAAGCCACAGCCCTCAGATTACAAGAGCTGATCAAGGCTGTTAAAGATAGGATGTTTCAGTGGACATTAATTCATAGGGTCTCCATAGGTCAGAAGCAGCTTGATGGCACTTAATACTCTCTCCCTCTCCCTCTCTCCCTCTCTCTCTTAAGTACTATGGATTAGTGGTCTGAAGACTAGTAGAAGAAAGGGGATTATTTCTCTCTGCCATCATTACCACTGAGCATGATGAGATTATGTGGAGTTATCCCCTGGATGAAAACCTTTGTATTATATATGCCCCAGAGCTCATTTTTGAGCCTCCTGTGACTCTCAAAGATACACTGACCTTGAAGCCAAGATGGAGGGGGAGAAACAAATTGCAATGAAATAGAGGCTTGTTGGCAACACCAGAATGTTAATCTATGTTATAAGCACCAGGCAAACGGAACCTATTCTGATCATTATTTTTTGGGGATCACTTTCTCTCCTAGGATCCCTCCATTTCTACTCATTGCTGTCCTCAAAAGGGAACTTTCTCTGCATGCTTTCTTGGAAGGAGCCATAAGAAGGAGCAAAAATAGTCCCTAAGAATCCCTACCAGAGTACTTATCTTTCTTAGAAACTCAGAAGCCAAATATCTGTTTTATCAGGCTTTCCATGATTGGTAGTTTCATCTGATATTTTGTACTTCCAGTATTTACTAATATTTCTAGAATTATTTGTATGTACTGATTGTTGTTCTATTTGTATGCATTTACTTCTCTAGTTTATTGTCTACACTGCTCTTTCACCATACATGAGCTTTGTACTGTGTATAAGCAGGGCTATTTTTGGGCAGGAACGCACAGGAATGGATTTCCGGCTGGCTCCCAAGTTGGCCATGCCCATCAGGAACTCATTAGCATAACAGGCCACACCCAACAGCAGAAACTCATTCGGATTGGCTACAATTAGGGGTGTGTGGCCTAACATGCAAAAAGTCCTGGGTTTTGACAACAAACAAGGTAAAGAGAATAAGAAGCAAAAGGTGGGTGTGTGGCTGGATGACCACACTTCTGGTAACATGGAGGTGTGGCCTAACATACAAATGAGCTGTGCTGTCAGAGGTGTGGCCTAATATGATAATGAGTTCCTGCTGTTGGGTATGGCCTATTATGCTAATGAGTTCCTGCTGGGTTTTTTCTACAAAAAAAAGCCCTGTGTATAAGCTTGTACTGTGCTTTAGGTGCCTTTTTCCTAGAATTTTTTTTGGCAACTATTGGGAATAAATTAATACATGACTCTTAAAGTGGTCCAGTGGGAAGAGTAAGAAAGGGTAATGACTTGAGAGTTTGTCCATTCCTTGCTCCCTGCCCCTCAGGGACTGTGAGAACAGAAATAATATCAGGTCAATCCAATGGCCCATCTAGTCTAAAATTCTATATGCTGATGGGTGTCAGTTCTCCAGGGTCTCAGGTTGAAGTCTTTGGGATTTAAAATAGTTTCAGCCCAACTTTATGGTGAGTTCTTTGTTGTACCTTTTTTCTCCTCAAGCATGCCATCTCCCCTATCTGCCTGCTGCCTTCCTGCATCCCTGCTCTCTTTCACTGAGCTTCTAAACTAAGACTGACTGATCTGCAATTGACTCAGCAATGAACTCTGTAAATAAGCCACAGGACCTTACCCCAAGGATAGGCAAGCTTCAGGTTTATAGATGTAATCTTTTCTGCCCATACCTTCAGGCTCCATCAGCTGGAGCTAGATACAAACAGGTATTCCTTGAGGGCACAGTCAGTTACAGAATGGCTTCCTGCAGAGTATGTCACAATTACCTCATAAGCCTTACACTGGGGTATCCACTTGTAACAATTCACATCTGAGTTAGTACACAACAGGAATTCCACTGTCAAACCCTTGAAATGCGACATAAAGACATGACAACAGACAACTAACACTGTCTACAGTTGAGAAGCAGTGAGGCTGATTATCTTTTTTGGAATTCTGAAACAACAGCAACTGGTGTCAGTATTCTTATTTCTGAAAGCAGTGGCTACATAGATGCCAAGTAGATCTGTTGCTATGGCAATGGATGTCGGTTCTCACAGGGAAGGCAGCTTTCTGGAAATCAGGTCTTGGGCAAAGACTAGTCTCACCCTGTTAACCTTGGAGGCATATGGCAGTGAGGACTTCCTTTGGCTTCCATGGCAGGAACTGTAGGAGATCTACCATGGTCCATCTGGGTATCTACCAGTCTACTCCTGTTCTTCTTTCCTGCCAGACTTTTATTTACTATTTCCTGTGATTAACTGCCTACAGCCTAAGTTGATAACAGCAGAGGAATTCCAAGCAGGTCTGCGAAACACAATCTGCTGACGCATGTTCTCATGTACATGGTGTGAGTGAAGAAATGGGCACATTAATAGAGGTTTGGTGAGCCAGTCTGCCTCCAAGTCTTGCTGTCCATCTTGTTACAGGTACAAATGTGCACATACATCTTGATGGAAATGTGAATGTTGAGCCATATCAGCGTGTTTCACATGGTGGTTGTAAGGCTGCCAACCTCCACACAGTGCCTGAAGACTTCTCGGAATTAACACTGATCTCCAGATTAAAGAAGGAGCTGCGATGGCTCAAGTGGTTAAGACGCTGAACTGCAGGCTGTGGAAGGTCGGTAGTTTAGCAGTTCGAGACCCAGGTGCTGCATGATGGAGTGAGCTCCCGTCTCTGGCCCCAGCTCCTGCCAACCTAGCAGTTCGAAAGCAAGAAATTGCAAGTAGATAAATAGGTACCACTTTGGTGGGAAGGTAACAGCGTTCCGTGCATCTCGGCGTCTAGTCATGCTGGCCACATGACCACGGAAACGTCTTCGGACAGCGCTGGCTCTTCGGCTTTGAAACGGAGATGAGCACCGCAACCCTAGAGTCGGACTTGACTGGCTTTCGAGCAAGGGAACCTTTACCTTTACCTTTACCAGACTAAAGAGATCACCTCCCCTGGGTGGACTATATGGCATCATGTGCTGAGCTCCCTTCCAAAACCCTCCCCACCCCACCCCAGGCTCTACCCCCAAATGATATCTCTAGGAATTTCCCAATCTGGAGTTGTCAAGCTGAAATAGCAGTCATATGCAGAGCCCTTTCTCAGGAGGGTGTCTTGGACTGAGTCCGGGATGTATGCATAGCTTAGAAGCAAAGTGCTTGTAAAAGTGAAAACAGCAACAACAATAATAATCAGGAGCAGTTGGCAATGTTAACCTGCACACATAAACCTCCACTTGGGTGTAGATCCACATCTGCTTACAATAATTATATTAGCACAACTGTATACTTTGTGGGCATGGTATAAATCCTAATTTCTGAACATTTCAGCCCCTAAGTTTCTGTCATTTCCAGTAAGCGGAAGAAGAAGGGCCAAAGAAATTCTGCTGCTCTAAATGCCTTTTTTATTCTAATGAGGAGCAGTGGGGATATTAGAAACTTACATTAACCTTGGTTAAATTCAACTTTGGCTTCTGATTCTTTGCTGCTCATTCATTTCCCAAATAGCTGCTGTCCTGTATCATTGTCTTGTATCCATGAAAGCAGATGATTGCCTGCATTGGCAGCTGGTGCCCCCACCTGCTTAATTCGCTGTGTTGCTGTTTTCCTGCACTTTTTAGTCACATCATAAAAACAGTGCCCATTTGTTTCCAATGTTTTTTCCCCCAGTAGTATAATAAGGGCAGTAGACATGGGCGTACAATGTGACAGGGGTGTAAAATAATCCTCAAAAGCCATATAGTATTTTAACATTTAACATGCAAATATCAGTCCAGAATAATGTTGAGGGTTTCAGGGAAGTAGATAAAGTTCAGCTATCAGATTAATTAGAGGCTCAGTCAGGGCAACTGGCCAATCAGAGTAGTGAGCTGTTTCTCACCGCAGTTTGCTGATGTGCCATAGACCAGACTTTCTCAGCAAGTGAGAAATAATTTAAATAACCGTACATTAGAAGGCACTCTGACCTGACCTAACACCAGACCTTGGAAGCTAAGCAGGGTTGGCCCTGGCTAGTATTTGGATGGGAGACCTCCAAGGAGTGCCAGGGTCATGATGTGGAGGCAGGTAATGGCAAACCACCTCTGAATGTCTCTTGCCTTGAAAGCTCTCTGGGGTCAACATAAACTGCCTGTGACTTGGAGGCACTTCCCATCACCACCTTAGAAGACACACAACCATTCTTGAGCTTCTCCGACTAGGTAAACGATTCATAGATGAGGAAAGTTTGACAGATGCAACACTACTGTACTGTGATAGGCACAAGCAATTGTAATTGATCGAAGGGGAAATTTTGACAGATCCAGCACCACTACAACATCTGCCTCATGGACCCTGATTGGGTGGAATGGCAGCCTAAAAACGTTTTAAATCTGCCTCATGGACCCTGATGGGGTGGAATGGCAGCCTAAAAACGTTTTAAATAAATAAAAAACAAATACTATAATGTGTGTGGCAAGCTACTGAGAACAAACTGCATGGGAGGACAGGACAAGTCCCCAGATCCTTTGACCCAGCAGCAAGACTCATCTGGGTGGGATGAGAGGCAGGAAGGTGCAGTTGGGGTAGCCTCAGAAAGCTGGAAAGGTGAGGAGGCTGTGAGCAAGCCTGAATGGGAGAACAGTGGTTCTCTGAGCCCAAGTGGGTTAAGAAAGGGCATGGCTGTGGAAAGCAGGGAACAGAGAAGAGGAGGGCGGATGTGAAGATGGAACTATAAAAAAGAAGGGGGAAATGGGAGGAGGCTAACTGGAGAAGAATAAGAAGGTAGGTTGCAGCACTGTGGCAGTTCTCCTATGTAATGCACTGTAACCCTGAGTTGGGTGAAATTAACCATTCCTTCAGGGGTGTGGATTGGTGAATAAAGCAAGCTACATAAGGAAATAGTATCTGGGCTGGTGATTTCAAGACCACATGGACCCCAGGTATGATGTTCCCTTGTCCCCAGGGGGTGCTATACTGTGGCAGGAACACCCAGTGGAGTGTAGGGACTTTGTTCCAACAGTAATTGCGTAGCCCCTTCTACTCTGAATTGCCTTTTGATGGCATTGACTATGGAAAGGTATGAAATGTCCATTGTATCTGGGCTGGTGATTTCAAGACCACATGGACCCCAGGTATGATGTTCCCTTGTCCCCAGGGGGTGCTATACTGTGGCAGGAACACCCAGTGGAGTGTAGGGACTTTGTTCCAACAGTAATTGTGTAGCCCCTTCTACTCTGCATTGCCTTTTGATGGCATTGACTATGGAAAGGTATGAAATGTCCATTTTTTTATGTATAGCAGCCTTTTGTCCATGTGCCCTGGGCTATAAATAGTAATATAACCCAGAAATGGTCCGCATGATCAGCAGGGAGTTGGCCACTCCAGTAGTATGGCATGCCTTTTATGTACAAATGCTCCAAATTAGTTGCCAAGTTATAGTGAAATCACAGTGCCAAAATGGAACATGTGGTGGGTGTTTTTTTGATGCACAGCAGCCTTTTGTCCATGTGCCCTGGGCTATAAATAGTAATATAACCAGAAATGGTCTCCATGATCAGCAGGGAGTTGGCCGCTCCAGTAGTATTCCATACTGGTAGTATGGCATGCCTTTTATGTACAAATGCTCCAAATTAGTTGCCAAGTTATAGTGAAATCACAGTGCCAAAATGGAACATGTGGTGGGTGTGGGTCTTTCCCATGATAACATTAGTAATGTGACAAATTGCAGTAGCAGGTAAGAATGTGAGCTGGGAAGTCCCTGGTTGGAATCTTCCTTTGTCCTTGCTTATCTAGGTGGCCTTAGGTGAACTGCTATTCTCTCAGTGTCTTCTGTAATACAGTGATAATAACAGCAGCTTATCTGAGAGCATTCTTGGAAGGATTACTGAGCTAATACATGTAGAGCTTTTTAAACTCAAGAAGGCTACATAAATAAATAAACAAATACGAAAAAAAATAAATATTAAGTATTATTATTAGGTTTTTCCGGAGTCTTTTTTTTTTTTTTTTTACTGTTTATCACACATGAAGCTGCCTTATATTGAATCAGACCATTGGTTTGTTGAGGTCAATACTGTCCACTCAGACTGGCAGAATATGTAGAGCTTTTTAAACTCAAGAAGGCAACATAAATCTTAAATATTATTATTAGGTTTTTCTGGAGTCTTTTTTTTTTTACTGTTTATCACACATGGCTGCTTTATATTGAATCAGACCATTGGTTTGTTGAGGTCAATACTGTCCACTCAGACTGGCAGAATCTCTCCAGGATCACAGGCTGAGGTCTTTCACATCACTTACTACCTGATCCTTTTGGCTGTAGTTGCCAGGGATTGAGCCTGGGACCTTTTGCTCGCCAAGCAGATGCTGTACCACTGAGCCACAACCCCTTTGCAAACTGGTTGGCAGGTAACAGTTAACATAAGAAGACCAATAGTCCATCCTGTTTTTTATAGTGGACAGCAAGGCATGGAGGTCAGAGCCATCTTCGGTTGTTGCTGTCCCCATCAATTGGTATTTGGAAGTAATACTACCTCTGAGCATGAAGTTTCCATTTAGCCATCATGGTTAATAGACATTGGTGGATCTCTTTACCAGGAATTTGTCAAATCCCCTATCAAAGCTTTCATCCAGCTTTCCATCTTGTTCCATTCAGATGTTTTCATAGCTTGTGCATTCTAAATAATTTTGCAAGGTTGGCCTGCCTTTGGTAGCAGAGAAAAGCTTCAACAAGAAGTATTTAATTAGGTTTTGGGGGTGATTATGCACTCAACTTTAGTTATTGCATATCTCACACTTTATTCAAAGAGCAATCTGGAAAGTATTACTTGTTGTTACTTGGACAAATGAATTCCTCCCAACCATATGTGGCTTTAATCCACAGCTGATATTGTTTTTACTAATTAGTGCCAACACACAAAAAAATCACAGATGAAAATGGTCACCTGACCTTCTTTGCTTACCCTTGCTGATCACTGACAAACATCAGCAGACAGTTTGAATTACTGGACTGGCAAAGTACTGGGCTAAGCTACAATACACAGAAAACTAAATGCACTACTGTCTAGTAACATAAAAACTTCACTGTTTGGTGGGAGTGAATCAGGAGGAATGTAACCTTCCAACTTGTTGAAACTGTTACATGCCATTAGGTGTACTGTAAACTATCCTGCAATGAATTCTTTATGTAGACAATAAGGCTAAGAATCAGAGATGCCTCATTACGATCCTAGAGGTGGAGGAAAAGAGGCTGCACTGCATAAATAGGAGGTGCATTTTAACTGAGTGTAAACAAAGTCCTGTCTCCAGTAAAAGGTCCCTGTGAAGTGCTGGTGGAGACGGTCTATGACTGAAGTGTACCCCATAGAGGTAAGTGCTCAAGGCATTTATAGCAATTTGCTAGACTCAGGGTTCATAGCACCTGTAACTTGTCTTGAAACCTATCAGCTTCAACTAAAAATCTACATGTGTATAACAGTGGTGTTCATGTTAAAATCCTCTTGCAGAATCAAATGAAGGTACTGTGAAGTATGATCTTGAAATTCTTCAGGTGTTAATTGAGTTCACAGTGAGTCCCACCTGATGAAGTGCAGAAAGACTAATCTTTGATAGTTCAAAATGATAAGTGTTATAGTTTTGGAGTGGGGTAGTGGATAGCATATGGGATAGGGATTGGGAAGGATGGAGTTCAGATCCCTAGACATTTCGAATCTGATGACCTTGGGCCAGGAGTCAGGCATTTCAGCTTCTTAGAATACTGGAAGGTAAATGTGGGTAAAACTGCTTGGATATGCCATTAACTCCTTTCCAAAATGATAGTAACACACAAACTTATGAGCTTCAGCAAAATTCAACAGAATTCAATTTTGGGATTAGTCAAAAGGATAAGCCAAGCATATTTGAGAGTCCCATCAGTGTGTTGCCATGCTCAAGTTTGGGTTATCAGGGGGTGCTTGCTAGGGTTGGGAATGGTTGATAATCTTTATAGACAGTTTTAAAAAGTTAGAGTTCTGGCCAACAAAAAGTAGAACGTTTGCAATGAACACATTGTCAATGTTGTTCATAGTCATTCCTGC
>NW_015160372.1:51865-60775 GCF_001447785.1 Gekko japonicus
TTACTTCCTTTTTAGTTGCTTTTTAAAAACTGCATCAGGGTGAGGATAGTGTTTCTGGAGTTAAAGAAAGAAAAACAGGGAATATGTTGTCGAAGTCAAAAACAGGGAAGTTGTTTGGCATATATGAAAGAATAGTAATTTTGTTACAGCATTCTGAAGCATGATATGTCTTGGTGGGTAACAAGGGGCTTTTATTAACCACTCAGCATTAGTAAGAAGCAGAAGAAGAGATTGGATCTATACCCCGCCCTTCATTACCCAAAGGAGTCTCAGAGTCCATCTCTGTATTGAATGATTAAAGCAATATGAGTGAACATCTGTGATTATATGGCTTTATGATGTCCTTTATCTGCACAGCTATTGTAAATGGCTCAAAAATTTATAATTTGAAAGGGGAAAAGGAAAGGCCTTATGCTCCATATTTTCAATGGTGACATGTTAATGGAGTATTTCTGCTGCTTAGTGACTGATGCATAGAAAATATGCTTCAAAAAATGGTTGCAGAAACTCAGCTTTGTGCTAGTTGAAATCCAGCTCACTCCAAAGAACAGGGCTTATATCAACACTGCTGCGAGATAATAGTTTTGGGTTAGCCATCAATAAAGTGCAATCCTAAGTAGAGTTATGCTTGTTTAACCGCACTGATTTAGAGCGGTGGAACTCAGTTTCACATTGCACTGTTGTAGCAGTCTTATATGGAGTTACTGTAAGCCCACTGAAATCAATAGGTTTAGACTGGAGTAACTTTGCATAGGATTGTGTGGCGGATATCCTAATTGTGCCCATAGGTATATAGTATTGTTAAGATGATCTACCAGATAAATTTTAAAGAGCTGATGGCACACGGTATGGGAGAAGCTGATTTTTCAGACATTGCTTGGTTGAAGTGGCATCACATTTTGTAGATTAAAATCAGTATGTTGTAGTCAGCGGGGTACAACACAGCCCTGTGAAGCTTTAATTCCTTATAAATAATTGCTGGTCAAATACGTGAAAATAATTAGGTTTAAAATCTTTATCATTTTACATTGTGCAGCCCTATTTACACAAACTCTTTCTGTTTGCATATTCAGAAACACCTCATTCACACAGGACTTTTCTTCTGGGATCTATTATGATTATTCTGTTATACTACTACTCTCTGACTGTATTGTGGATGAAGTGAACATTTTCTGATTCACTTATGTAATAGAGACATCATTCTAAGCAGGTAGTGCATGGGCTGCGAATTAAATCTGGTCCCCTCTCCCAAAACCAAAACAAACCATTCCCCTTGAATGATTGGTGTGAGAGGATTCTCAGAGAACAACATAGAACTGATGATAGAATGGAGAGATCTTTGCAGGGTTAACTATGACTTCTAGGCCTTCTGCTGTTCAATCCTGCTATAAGCAGCTTTAAGAATTGTTATGTATTATAATTATGTGCTGAAAGTAATTTTTCAGTAGGTTTGCAGATATGTCATTTTTTCTAAAAAAAAGAAGAAGTTATACCTTGTCTGTTCTTGCAAAGCATCGCACTAGCACAGCATATATATTTTATGTGGTCTCGATATGTAGAGATAAAATTATACCTTGTCTGTTCTTGCAAAGCATTGCACTAGTACAGCATATATTTTATGTGGTCTCGATATGTAGAGGATGCTTCTTCTTTCATGCATTCAAGTTCAATGTGCTCCTTATTTTGAGATTCTCAATCCAGTAATTCTATTTCTTTAATGAGGCTGCAATCAGCCTTACCAAGGATAAACACTTACCATCTCAAAGATTGTAATCTTATACTGACTTTTTGGGGAGCATGCCTGGATACAGCGGGACTAAGGCTGCATGTATCACTGTAGTGGTTACCTAGTGAGTGCAGCAAGCAGCTTGCATTCGGATCGCCAGTTGTACTGAATGAATGGTGCAAAACTGTCCTTTAAAAATTATTTTTTCTTGGCTTTAAAATCCATAATTAAAACAATCTTAAATCCTCAGAAACAGGTGCAGAATGTTAGCATCAACTTCTTTGCTGCACTCTGCTATTCACATTTTCATTTACTTCCAAGCTAGGGATAGCCTCATCATCTGAGTTGTGCTCTTAGCTCCCTGCAATAATTTGGCAGTCATTCAGGTCATGCTGCTGCCTACAAAGAAACCTGGAGAAACAGGCAGTGCCACTTCTTGCTGGTCCTTTGAGAAAGGCTTTGGCTGCCTGTGTAATGCCATCTGCTCAGAGTCATGTAACATGCTAGAATATTAGAATCTGTTCCTGATTCAAACTGACAGATCATGGGCCCTACATATTGACTGGGAGAACATCCAGGTCATCACTTGACGGACACCTTTGAATCAATCTCAACATTCCCATTTAATTCCATTCTAGTTTTCTTACCTAAGCATATTGCTTTATTTGTAGGTTGCATATGCCAGTAAATGGTATGCTGTTGTAAACTAGTGGCAATCTGCTGCTCTGACTCCGGTTTTAGATTTTATATGAGTTAAACAGTTTATTTTATTTATTTATTTCATTATATTTATACCCCGCCCTCCCCGCGAGCAGGCTCAGGGCGGCTTACAACAAGACACAAAGTGCATACAGTATAAAAAGATAAAACAGTTAAAATTCAGTACAATCAGGATGCAAGAATAGAAAGATCCGAAACATCTTGCATACCAGAAGGGGGAGGGCCAGGGTCGTAGATAGAAGTTACTCAGCCCTCCGGCGGTGTCGCTCTATAGTGGAGCGGTGGTGGTAGTGGCAGTGGCGGCGCCTACTTGAAAGCCTGGCAGAAGTGTAAGTACATTCTAGCCATATGCAGGTATCCTTATTGTGTGGGCACTCTCCATGCAATTGCCAAGTGGCCTGCACGGGGCAAATGCAAAGAGGTGCCCACATGCACACCCTCTCCCCATGATCAGCAATGTTTCAAAATCAGCGTTGGGGACAGGGTGTATGCAAGGGGCACTTCCTCTGCATGATTGCCCGATGCAAACTCCTTGGCAATTGTGTGGAGATAGAGGGTAGGGCCAGCACCCTCATACCTGCTCTCTCTTCCCACAGAGTAAGTGCTCATGTGATCAGGACATCTGGATAGGGCTTATTTCTCCATAGGGAGGGAAAGGCAGTAGATGGTGGCTTTCCAAAAGGGCTGTGATGTTAGACAACAGGTTGCCAGGGCTGCTTGCTTAAATTTGACAGGGCATCAGTGCGGAAGGAAGAAAGAGGCATGGCGTGCATCTACCACAGCCCAAGTTCTGGTAATGCCAGTGGAACTCATCTTCTTCTAGCCTGTTTCTTCTCTTTGCACAGACAGAAGTGATTCTCCTCACCTTGCAGAGCTGTCCTATTACTCTCCTACCGGGTAAAACTCCAGAAACCCTGGCAGCACCAGTGGGGCTCATCTCCCAGCCGGTGGTAGAACAGAAAGAGGTGAGACGCTTCCCAGTGTTGCCCCACCACCAGTGCATTGCAAGTTCCAGAGCTGAAGGCAGAATTGTAAGGAGCACTGAAGAGGCTCATCCTGTTCCCAGCCACCAGTGGCCTGAAAGAAGCCCATGGCCATGGCTTGCATCCTTCGTTGCCTTCCAGACATGTACAATTGCCACCTTGCTTGGGGCAACAAAGCACCATGAGCTGGTCCTATAGGTTGCTTTCTGATCAGCGTATTTATGGTGTGCTTGGGCTACATTGCTGCATTTAAGGCTTCCGGTGGAGATGTAATGGCGGGCTGATGTCTTCACAGGGAGTGAAGACATAACACAGCTATTACCAACTAGGAGGGCTCTCTGGTTGGCAAAATCTCCCTAAATCAAAGGGAGATCAAAGGGATAAACCACACATACCTCTTTAGGTTGCTTTAAAGAATTTTTTGAAACAGTAACTTTTGCAAAAAGTGTAATTAAGAAACCAGGAAAGCCAAATGGATGAGGGATTAATTTCCCCATCCCTAATTTTTAATGTTTAATTTTATTTTTGATGGAAGTGTGCACGCATGAAAGCTTTTAGACTGCAAAGATAAATCTGCTGTGAGACTGTTCTTATATTTACTTTAGAGGATTACTTGTTACTGGATAATTATACATAATGGAGATAAGATTCTGAGACATTCTGGGAGTATTTGACCTTGGTTGCCATGGTGAAAGGTTACAAACTCCTGATGGCTAAAAGTGAAAGTAACTGATTTGAAAACATTCTGGAGTGTTTGGTTTGCTTTTCTGAAAATGTTTGTGGCCATGGTGAAAAGACAAAATTGCTGATAGCTAAAAGTGAAAGTATTTGATTTGAAAACAGTCTCTCTCTATTTCTATTTTTTTTTGTATCTTGGTTGTTATGCTATAATGAGTTCCAGAAAGAACCTTGATGGGGAAGGTTCATCAGACCAACCTGGCACATCAGATATGCAGAACAGAGAGTAAAATAGAAAAAAAGATAGAGGCTTTTGGGGAAACAATGAATGAGAGTTTCAGGAAATCTAAACAAGAAATGAAAGACCATGGGGAAAAAGTCGAAGGAACAATAGGGTATTTTACTGAGGAAGTTAAGCAAATAAATAATAAAGTGGTTATTGTAGAGAATAAAAGAGAAGAGACTGACAATGAATTCATGCGGCATTTGGATTTTTTCAGCCCTTATGGACTTCAGAGATATGGAAATGTCTGACAATACCTATAGTAAAAGAATGCCTGGAGAAGATCTTAGACTTGGCAGATATGGCTACATTTGCTGAGGGTAAAAGAGGAAAGTGCAAAAGTTGGCTTGAAACTCAGCATCAAAAAAACAGATCATGGCATCCAGCCCCATCACTCCTTGGCAAATAGAAGGGGGAGTCATGGAAGCAGTGACAGAATTCACGTTCCTGGGATCCAAGATCACTGCAGACGGTGAGTGCAGCCATGAAATTAAAAGATGCCTGCTCCTTGGGAGGAAAGCGATGGCAGACCTAGGGAGCATAATAAAAAGTAGAGACATCACCCTGCCAACAAAAGTCTGCATGGTCAAAGCAATGGTATTCCCAGTAGTAATTTAGGGCTGCAAGAGTTGGACCATAAGGAAGGCTGCACGCCGAAGAATAGATGCTTTTGAATTATGGTGCTGGAGAAAACTCTTGAGAGTCCCTTGGACTGTAAGGAGATCAAATTAGTCAATCCTAAAAGAAATCAACCCTGTTTCCTGGAAGGCCAGATACTGAAGCTGAAACTCAAATACTTTGGCCACCAAATGAGAAGGGAGCACTTACTGGAGAAGACCCTGATGCTGGGAAAGATTGAAGGTAACAGAAGAAGGGGACGACAAGGGATGAGATGTTTAGACAGTGTTATCGACGCAAAGAACATGAAATTAAGCAAATTCTGGAGGATGGCGGAAGACAGGAGGGCTTGGAGCGATGTAGTCCATGGGGTCACAAAGAATCGGACTCGACTGTGCAACTGAACAACAACAACAAAAGAGTATTGGTTAGGGAAAAGATAATTACTTATTAGAGATTGCATGAAAAAGAGGGTAGTTTGTGGTTTTTCTGAATAATAAATTTGCTTAATGAAAATTAAAGAGAGAGTTCTTTGATCTATATAGAAACAAGGAAAATTCAGTAACCAAATTATATTTGTTGTAGAGAAAATTGGAAGCCTTTTATGTCCCGCTTCCTTTTTTCTTTTTTCCTGCTTTTTCTTTTTTGTCTGTTTTTTTCTATATGTCTCCCAGTTTTATTTCTCTAATAAAATTAAAATTTCTAAGAAAACCTCAAGCCATTTCGTCTTTTTTTCTTAATTTCTTTAAAAGACAGCTAATTAGTACTTTTTTGTACATTGGTAACCATTATTAGTGTTAACAATCTGTGCTATTAGAAGAATACTGCAAGTCTTGTCATTTTTCTTTACCTTGGGGAAGAGGGCCTTCTTGTTTCTGAATAGTGCTAAGAAAATGACATGCTAGATTTAGCAAAAGGAAAAAAATTAAAAAGAGAAGATGGTAGCTTGCTTTTTCAATAGAAAGGATGATCAGCAGAGCTCTCTACACTTTTCCAGCTGCTTCTCCTTCCTAACAGCCAATGGATGCATCATGCTCTCTGGAGAAGTGCTTCTGTTTGCTTCTTCCTTCCATTTCCTACCTGCAGTTCTTTGTTCCCTAACAAGTGGTCTAGTGTTCAAACACTTTTGAAGTCCATTTGGGTAAAGCTACTGGATGTGAAAAAAAATTAACCCAGTTGCTGATGTGTTTGCCAATATCTATGGGTATATCTTCTCTCTGTGTGTGCATCTAATCACACACAGACATATATACATACACACAGGGGTGTAGCCAGGATTTTTATTTCGGGGGGCACCAGGGTAGGACTGGCACTAATTTAATTAATGGAGCTTTGTTAATTAGATTAAGGCAGCAGGAAGCTGGAATTGAAAGTGAAAATGAAAGGAACAAGGTCCCATTCATACATCTAAAGCTGTTGTGATGGATTGCACAGAAAAGCAGGCTTTTTAAAATGATGCTTGTATCAGAGAGACAGGGAGTTCAAGAGGCCATAGCTCTGATAAGAGCTGTTCTTGAAAAAGAGCAGTTTCTGTCAAGAGCTCTCTGAGCCCCGCCTATCTCACAGGGTGTCTGTTGTGGGGAGAGGAAGGGAAAGGAGTTTGTAAACCGCTCTGAGACACCTTTGGGTAGTGAAGGGCGGGGAATAAATCCAATCTCTTCTCTTCTCTTCTTCTTTGGTCTTGTCTGAAATCTAATCAGTAGCCAAAGGATTTGGCTTCTGAGGGAAGAGACTTTGGGAGTCAGTGATTTTTTTCAGGGAATAGTCAGAAAAGTACTTTATAGAGAAAAGAATAAGGACCCCATTGTCTGAAATAGAACTACTCTAAGGGAGAAGATTCTTGGTCAAGAAAGCTACAGAACAGCTTTATACAGACAAAGGATACTGGAGAAGGATTTGGCAGAAGGTCTGGGTAGTTAGAGAGAACTTCCAGACAAGTCAAATAGTAAAAGGAATTACGGTACTGCTTCTTAGGGACAAGGAGAATAACTTCCTTCCAGGGAAAATCCTGGTCTGTGATAAAGGGGAGAAGCTTAGGCACCTCAGGAGCTAGAGAAAAACTGTAATATCTAAAAGGAAAACCTAGATCTCTGGAGGGAGAAACCTAGAAACACTAAGACAAAGCTGTTCTCTAAGAAACTGTATTCAAGATTCTGTGTAATAGCTGAAATATATAATAAGCTTCAGCAACTCTCTCTTGTATGTTCAAAAGCCTCAATTGTGTATACATATATTAGAAAGTATTCTCCGCAAGCTCTATGTCTTAACTCCTCATATTTATATATTCCATGCCTGTTTATTATAATCTTTATTCTGTTTTGAAAGTTAATTTTGCCTCACATGCCATTTCACAAGGGTATTTTAAAACAAGACATCTCCTGTATTCCCGCTAGTTCCGGCGCTGGCTCATAAGCCTAAACTAATATTTTTGACAGGGTGGGACAGTAAAAGCGTATAAAGTAAAGAAGAAATACACACTACTGAAGGGTGGCTCAATCACTGAGGGGACCTAAAAATATTTTTGGCAGGAAAATCTGCCTGAAAGTGGGGAAGCATCAGGGGTCTGTCATAGCTGTATTATACCCTTGTACTACTGGTCCATCCAGTCCAGCATATCTTATTCTGACTAGCAGCAGCAGCAGCATCTCAGGATCTTCCTCGAGGTCCTTCTGAATCAGGCTAACCCCAAAGCTTCTAGAAAAGTAAAGCAGTGAGGCAAGCAGGGCAGAATGGCAGTGGGGGAGGAGCTCACTGCTGGCATCATGTGACCTGTCACATGATGCCAGCTGGGAGGTTCTCTTCCTTGAGTACTTTTCTCATTTCCAGTATCAGAGCCCTGTCTGCGAGGAAAAAATATGCAGAAAGAATGCAAGGGAAGAGATTGAGAACACTGCCTGAACGCCTTGCCTGGCTGTCCCATCTGCTTCTTTCTCACAGGCACCCTGGTGCAGGAACAGTGGAGGGGAGGGAGAGGAGTAGCTCCTCACTGGGTCTAAGTTCGCCTCATCTGCCCTCCACCCTGCCCACTCTGCATGACTTTTTCCTTCTCATGTGGACTAGTGAGGGATGGGGAGGGGAGAGGGGCACTGGGAGGGAGGCAGCAGGGCACATTTGGGAGGGAATGTCACCCTCAAATACCCCCTGTGGCTATGGGTCTGCATACACTCATCTGGTAGTTGCTGCCAGCCCTGATGAGTCCTCTGTCAAAGGCCAAAACAGCCCTGCAAATGGCCCCGCCCCTTCCCCCTGCCTTTTACTAAAAGAAACCAAGGCTTGAAGGCTGTTTGGTTGCCTAGCAACATCTACAGAGAGCATTTGTATTTTAAAGCTACAGGCACTGCTTCTATTATTTTGGGAGAGGTTTTTTTAGATTTTAGTTTTTTCCTGCAAACTTTGGACATTTTTCATGTTTGTAGAAAGATCTGTCTTATCTGTTCATGGCTCCAGTCTCTGGATTTAAGTATCCCAGATTTGGCCACATTGAGAATTAAATATATTGAAGTTACATTGATGTATAGATATACTTATAACTTTGTATTATGTATATATCGATAACTGGCAGGGAAACCTTAAACTGATCACACAGTGAAATAGTAAGAGGATGGTAAGTGGTTTACCACTGTTTTATAAAGACTTTGTTGAAGAAGCAAGTGTAAATGTAATGGAAGGAAGGTGGAGTTAACACTCTGAAGACCCTGAATGATCTTTACTATACAATGCTGAATTTGATAACACTGAATTGTTTCAAGAATGACCTGGGGCCATTTTTAAATATGAAAGTATCATGTCTCAAGATGTCAATGAACAACTATGTTATCAGGACATCTCCCAGTTATTGCAATTTCAGTTCAATAACCTCTTAAACTAATCACCTTTTTTGTGTTTGTATTTTGAATGCCTGC
>NW_015160373.1:0-28552 GCF_001447785.1 Gekko japonicus
CTTGTATTTGTATGCTAATTTACTGCCCCATTTACAGAGTTTACCAATCTCAGCTATAATCACCCACTACTTATGCATCTTGACTCTAAAGAGGCCTTCCTGGCAACTGATCTCCCCCCACCCTCTCTCTTCCAATATGCAATGGCTGAGAAACTTCTGTTGCACTGTATCTGAGGAAGTGTGCGTGCCTTTTCTCTGCTCATCAGGAAGTTGTGTTCCAGCTCACCAGAACTCTTCTTCAGGCTGGATGTTAACCCCCTCCCTCTTCGAGAAGGGGGAAGAAATTCCTAGGCTCCTTTCAGACGGGGTTCCCCATCCTGCTGAGACACCTCTCTACTTCTTCCTCTTTCTGATTAACCCAGCCTAAAGAAGAGTTCTGGTCAACTCAGAAGTTTGCAGATGCGTGCCCGGGCCGAGGCGCAAATCGGTCTGTTACGCTTGGCTGGATTTCCCGTGGGCTTCAAATAAACTACGATTCCCAGGTCCCCCCGAAGCGGAGTAGGGGCAATGGCGGCTCCGGGCATGCGCCGTCTCAGCGAGGCGGCGATGGGGCGGACGGGCAAAAAGAGGAAAGAGGCCCCGGCGAAGCTGGCCGGAGGGGCCGGAGGGCAGTCGGGGGGGGGATGATGATGAGGACATCATTTTTTGGTGTTAGTTCTATGAGGTGTTGTAGGTCTTCATAGGACCGGTCCACTTCAGCCTCTTCTGCATCAGTGGTTGGGGCATAGACTTGGATTACTGTGATGTTGAATGGTTTTCCTTGGAATCAGACCGAAATCATTGTCATTTTTGAGATTGTATCCCAGTACTGGCTTCTGCACTCTGTTGTTGACTATAAAGGCCACACCATTTTTTCTACGAGATTCCTGGCCACAGTAGTAGATATAATGGTCTTCTGAGTTAAATTCGCCCATTCCTGTCCACTTAAGTTCACTGATTCCTAAGATATCGATGTTAAGTCTTGCCATCTCATTTTTGACCACGTCAAGCTTACCTTGATTCATAGATCTTACATTCCAGGTTCCTATGCAGTATTGTTCTTTGCAGCATCGGACTTTCCTTTCACCATCAGACACATCCACAACTGAGCGTCCTTTCGGCTTTGGCCCAGCCGCTTCACTCTTTCTGGGGTTACTTGTACTTGCCCTCTGCTCTTCCTCAGTAGCATATTGGACACCTTCCGACCTGAGGGGCTCATCTTCCGGCGTCATATCTTTTAGCCTTTTGATACTGTCCATGGGGTTTTCTTGGCAAACATACTGGAGTGGGTTGCCATTTCCTTCTCCAGGGGGATCACTCTTGGTCTGAGTTCTCTGCTGTGGCCTGTCCGTCTTGGGTGGCCCTTCACGGCATAGCCCACAGCTTCATTGAACTACGCAAGCCCCCTCACCACGACAAGGCAGTGATCCATGAGGGCCAAACTGACCTGGAGAAAAATTTGCTTCCTGACCCCAAAGTGGCAATCACCATTTCCCTGGGGCATGTAAGAAAGGGTCACGAGAGACTGAAGGTCAAAGAAGAAGGGGACGGCAAAGGATGAGATAGTTGGACAGTGTTATCGAGTGCAGCATCTATTTCATTGCTACGATAGGACGATATGACGACACCGTTTTTTAAAAAAGAGGGGGGGAAGGGGAGGGTGGACTCCACAGCTGGAAAGCATATTTCCCTATAGAAAACTGCCATGAAATGCCGTGCAGCATCTATTTCATTGCTACGATAGGACGATATGACGACACCGTTTTTTAAAAAAGAGGGGGGGAAGGGGAGGGTGGACTCCACAGCTGGAAAGCATATTTCCCTATAGAAAACTGCCATGAAATGCCGTGCAGCATCTATTTCATTGCTACGATAGGACGATATGACGACACCGTTTTTTAAAAAAGAGGGGGGGAAGGGGAGGGTGGACTCCACAGCTGGAAAGCATATTTCCCTATAGAAAACTGCCATGAAATGCCGTGCAGCATCTATTTCATTGCTACGATAGGACGATATGACGACACCGTTTTTTAAAAAAGAGGGGGGGAAGGGGAGGGTGGACTCCACAGCTGGAAAGCATATTTCCCTATAGAAAACTGCCATGAAATGCCGTGCAGCATCTATTTCATTGCTACGATAGGACGATATGACGACACCGTTTTTTAAAAAAGAGGGGGGGAAGGGGAGGGTGGACTCCACAGCTGGAAAGCATATTTCCCTATAGAAAACTGCCATGAAATGCCGTGCAGCATCTATTTCATTGCTACGATAGGACGATATGACGACACCGTTTTTTAAAAAAGAGGGGGGGAAGGGGAGGGTGGACTCCACAGCTGGAAAGCATATTTCCCTATAGAAAACTGCCATGAAATGCCGTGCAGCATCTATTTCATTGCTACGATAGGACGATATGACGACACCGTTTTTTAAAAAAGAGGGGGGGAAGGGGAGGGTGGACTCCACAGCTGGAAAGCATATTTCCCTATAGAAAACTGCCATGAAATGCCGTGCAGCATCTATTTCATTGCTACGATAGGACGATATGACGACACCGTTTTTTAAAAAAGAGGGGGGGAAGGGGAGGGTGGACTCCACAGCTGGAAAGCATATTTCCGCATAGAAAACTGCCATGAAATGCCATGCGGTGTGGGCAGCATCTATTTCATTGCTACGATAGGACGATATAACGACACCATTTTTTAAAAAAAGAGGGAAAAGGGGGGGCTAATGGGTGTGGGAAAAGTGGGGAGGGGGGAAGGGAGGAGGGCTGTATTCTCTGCGAAGCAACAGGAAAATCCTGGGAATTCAGGATCACGCTGATGCGGAGCAAATCGGGGGAAACTCCAAGCCAAAAGCCGGCTGTGGGTCAAATGGTGTGAAATTGACGAGATGCACCGGAGGAAACAGAGGGTTGACCCCGGGTCAAAGTATTGTGCGAAATCAGCCACTGTGAGACACGGTGAAACATAAGTGATTAGTCACACAGTGTAGAATGCTGTTGCTTTCTCACTGCCTTTGAAAATCATAAGTCCCTTAGGGTTAGGAAAGTACCTTTCTGTTGCCAGTTGTCTAGTTCTTTGGCACACTGTGTTGTGAATTTGAGTAATCCTTATGGAAGGTATTACTGTGGTTTTTAAGTGTTTTTCTGTCAATATTGCTATCTCTGTCATGCTCCAGCATGCTGGAAATGGGTAGGAAGGCGGTAAACCCCCACCTCTTACTTGTCATGCTTTCTTTCAGCCGGGCAATGTGAAAGGAGTTATAGAATCGTTTGGTTTTGCTGCACTTGACTATTCTCCAAGTGCTTTGTCAGATAAAGGCTGGTGGGTGTGGCTTCTATTGGGAATGTAAAATTGTGTTATTTTTTAATTTTAATCATGTGATGAGGTTTCTGTGAGATGTACAGGGCTTATGCTCAAGCATGTTAAAAAATATTTTGGGAAGTGTGTATGGCTCAGTGGTAGAGAATGAGCTTTACATGCAGAAGGTTTAAGGTTCAATGCTTGGTGTTTCCAGTTGGAAAGCCTGGGTAGTAGGTGATGTGAAAGATCTCAACCTGAGACCCTGGAGAGTTGGCTTTCAGTCAGAGTAAATAATAGTGCCTTTGACAGATCAGTGGTCTGGTTAGATATAAGGCAGGCACATATGTGGTGTTCTGATTTAACACACCTTTGTGAATCAGCCTATTCCCTCTTCTAGTTTTTCTCTTTAAATTATAACTGTCCCTGATTCCACTTTATGGGAAAGGGACACAGGATGGAGGGGAGCAAATAGTAGAGTCCCACAAGTATCAGCTTGGGAGTGATCAGCATAGTGGCCAAGTTTGTGGATGATACCTAATTATTGAGGAGGGTGACTAGGCAACAACATAAGGAGTGGGGCTCAATGCTGCTAAACATATGTCAAGAGAGAAGCCATCTTAGAGGAAAATTCCAGCTAACGCTCTCGTCTTCTGGCAATCTGCCTGCCTGCAGGTGTCAGCCAATCCCCCGCCTGACTGATGGGTTACTTGTCAAGGTAATCTGGAGAGCCTGTTTATTAGTTCACACAGTTTAGCTGTGAATCTGGTATGGGAGGGGGGAACTCACTCTCGCCCGAGAAAGCTCCATGGAAACAGCCCTGTGATTGACTGAGAAGGTCAGGAGGTTACGGCCAGCAGTATCTATATATTATAGAATAAAGCAGAGAGAGAGAACATTCCCTTCCTATTTCCTTTCCTCCACCCACCACCACATTGTCTGAAAATACTCTGTGTAAGCTCTGGAACATCATGCTTCAGCTGTAGCAACCAGCAGTGCTGCCTTTAGCATAAATAACTAGCACAGGTTCTGTTCTTTTAGATGCATTATGACTCCACTGAATTGTGTAACTTCTTCTGAATTTCTTTAATAAAGCTTTTTTACTTCATTTTCATGGAAGCTACCACAGAGTTTGAGCCTACTTGGGTTTAACTTTGGTTACATTACCACAACAAGGCAGGGTTAGCTTTGACAACATCCACCTGGAAGGCCCTATTTGGGTGGAAGGGTGGGATAAAAATGTTTAAACTGAATAAGTGTAAGGAGATGCACACTGAAACAAAGGAGCACAACTTTAAATGTGTGCACATAGGTCTGAACTAGTGGAGACCCAGAGGAAAAGAGATCTTGGGGTTGTAGTGGGCAGCTTGATCAAAATGTTGATTCAGTGTGTGGCAGAAGTGAAAAAGGCAAACTTCATGGTGGGATTATTAGGAAAGGTACTGAATTAAAAATGTCCAATATTGTATTTCCCTTGTAGATAGATCCAGGTGGTCAGCCATGTTGGTCTGAAGCAGTAGAACAAATTTAGAGTCCGGCGGCACCTTTAAGACCAACAAAGTTTTATTCAAGGTATGAGCTTTCATGTGCAGGCACACTTTTTCAAAATTAAGGATTTTTTTTTAAGTGTACATGCATATGAAAGTTTGTACCTTGAATAAAACCTTGTTGGTGGTGCCACTGGACTCTGTATTTCCCTCGCGCAGAGCTACGGTGCAGCTTCATTTACAGGAGTATGTACTGTTCTGGTTGCCATAGCCCATTCAGTATATTACAGAGTTGGAACAAGTACAGAAGCAGAAGCCAAAAAAATTTAAGGGGTTGGAGCATCAAAGGTGAAAGACTCAAGAGTGTGAGTCTTTTTAAAAAGATGACTGGTGTAGGGTAAAAAAATAATAGAGATTTATAAAATTATGTTTGTGCTAGAAAAAGTGGATAGACAATTTTGTCTCTCTCTCATAATGCTTGAACTGGAAGGCACCTGGTGATGGGCTGATGGGCAACAGGTTCTGGGTGGACCCAGGGGTCATTTCATAGAAAAAGAGGTGCAGGAGCTCATTAGCATAACTCATTTCCATATGCCACACCCCCTGACATCACCGGAAATGTGCCAGAAGGCTACTGGGGGGGGGGACGTGCAGATCTATCCTTGCAGAGGAGGGAGAGCTTGTGCCTGAATAAAACTTGGTCTTAAAGGTGCCACTGGACTCTTTTGGACTGGGGGGCTGGGGAGGGGGCTCTGCAACTTACCTGGCTGCTTCTTGCTCTGACTGAGGGCTGCTGGGAGCAGGGGGTGAGGCTTGTTGCATGTACCCGCCCCCTGGGCTCTTTACTGCTGGAGCTCCGCTCCTGTGCGCTCCTGTGGGAAATGACCCTGGGTGGACCAAAGGAAACACTTCTTTATTTTACAAGTGATTAAATTGTGGGATTCACTGCTAGTGGATGTAGTGATGGCCATTAAGTGTGGATGGTTTTTAAAAAGGGTGAGACAGGTGCAGGACCGGTGCCAGGTTTTTTGCACCTTCTGGCGGCCCCCCCATGCGCCCCCCCCCCGATTTTCAAACATAAATTTATTTTAGGAAGAATGAAAACCACAAAATTTGAAATTGCTAATTTCTTTTTTTTTAATTGTGAGAACAAGTAATACAATATCTGATTTTCTCTCTCAAACAGAAAAACACAAATCACAAAGCATTTTGAAAAATCCTGTTAATTGTGATGCTGAAATTTAAGTCTCTTTAATGTTCTTATTATAAGACATATAATAAATTTTCCTTCTGTATTTTTGCTATATTACCTACTCTTTCTAACGATTCTAACTCCTTGTTAACTCAGTTGGAGTTGTATATGCAGACACCACAAAACATCAGTCATGTGCCCCCCCCAACACAGTTGAAAAGAGTAAGAGTCCAGTAGACTCCAGACTAACAAAATTTGTGGCAGGGTATGAACTTTCATGATTTGATTACCGTAGTCTTTAAGGTGCTACTGGACTCTTACTCTTTTCTACTGCTACAGACAGACTAACACAGCTACCCATCTTGATCCCCCACACACAATACAGTAACTGCAGAGCTTAAATTGTGTTCTGGAGTCCAACACCTCCAAGGCCCATTGGTACATATGTAGTCCATTAGTACATATAGGTTTCCTCAGAGATGATATATGGTCGCTCCCCAGGTCTATTTCAACTTGGGAAACTGGTATGCGGGGGGAGAACTTATGCCCTTTCTCAAAGCACACCATAGTCTTAATCCAAATTGGGCCCTTGGGGGTGAACGCATAAAGTTATTCTTACAGAAAGAGAGCTGAGATAATAGTCCCATCCTTAAAAGAGCTACTCTTTTCTATGCCCATTGACTTCAGCAGACTGATCAGAAGGTTATCACCAGTGTTCTCTCTAAGCTGCGTTAGTGTGAGCTAGCTCACAGTGTTTTAACCTCCGGCTCACACATTTTTGTCTTTGCTCAGGAAGGATGGCTCCAGAGCAAACTGATTTGTGCAGTAGCCAAATCACTCGCTCACAACTTTAAGGCCAGCAGCTCACAAAGTAGAATTTTTGCTCACAAGACTCCACAGCTTAGAGGGAGCATTGGTTATCACTCTGCTTGGGATAACACTGCATGCCACTTGGGACTTTATTCTACCAATGCAAAGAAATATTAGCTAGAAAGCTGCAACTATAAGACAAAGCTATAGAATGTGGGGGTGGGGTGGGGTGAATGAGTGAGGATACAAATCTGCTTGCAGGAGCCTCTGGTTCAGTGTCTGTCGAAAAGACCTAATTTACTTTCTGGTGTGGATGTCATACATGTTCATGCTATCTTCTTCTCCAGAGTTGGCGTAGCAGAATTGCAGCACCGGCTATGGCAGCAGTGCATATTGGAGCGGCACAAAAGGCAGCAGTGCATATGGTAGCTACTGAAAAATTTGGGAAGTTAAAAACTAGTTGACCAGCAACTTTAGCAACAGCAACAGCAGTTGCAAGACCATTAGTGACCTGCAAGGGAAAAGAAGAATAAGAATTGGTTTTTATACCTTGATTTCCCCTACTTTAAGAAGAAGAAGAGATTGGATTTATACCCCGCCCTTCACTACCCAAAGGTGTCTCAGAGCGGCTTACAAACTCCTTTCCCTTCCCCTCCCCACAACAGGCACCCTGTGAGGGAGTTGGGGCTGAGAGAGCTCTTGACAGAAACTGCTCTTTTTCAAGAATTCTTATCAGAACCATGGCTTGCCCAAGGTCATCCAGCCAGGTGCAAGTGGAGGAGTGGGGAAGCAAACCCGGTTCTCCCAGATTAGAGTCCGCGCACTTAACCACTACACCAAACTGGCTCTCAAAGCAGCATACAATCATCTTTCCCTTCCTCTCCCCACAACAAACATTCTGTAAGGTAGATGGGGGTGAGAGAGCTCTGAGAGAGCTGTGACTGACCCAAGGTCAACCCAGTTGGCTTTATGTGGAGAAGCGGGGAATCAAACCCGGTTCTCAGGGTTAGAGTCAGTCGCTCTTAGCTACTACACCATGCTGGGTCTCAGGGTTTTCATTGTGGATATGCATTTACTTCCACATTAATGAAAACGGACCCCCACCCAAAGGACCCCATGTGTTAAGTTTGCAGTTTATTCCTATTTGTTTTTGTTAACAAAGGGGGGGGAAAGGTCATAGTTTCTTTGCACTTTGCTTTTAGTGGTCATGCATTTTGTCTAAACTGTGACCCTTTCTTCTGTCTGTCTGAAGTGTGGCTGAGAAGATCCTTTAGATGAGGAAGCACCATTGCTGAAGTTCCTCATGTTGGGTGGGGGAAAAATCACATCCAGAAATGTTCCTACTGAAGCCCCTGGAACCAAGAATGACTGTAACAAAATAATGAACATGAATGGAACTTTTGGAGTAAAAACAAATACCAATTCCCATTCCAAAATGCCGATTCCTATTTATGCTGGTCTTTCCGTTCCCTGAACAGTGCCACAGTTGAATTTTGCTGAAATTTGATGCTGAAAACGAAATCTCTCCAATTTGTAATTATCCGTTTCCACTGTTGAAAAGTACTGGGTTCGCCGCATGGAGGACTCGGGCGACGACATGCGGTTGCACACGTTTATTGCGTACTTAACATAAGAACACACAACGGCCCTGCAAGGCCAACTATATACACTCCCCTCCCTGGGCCTCCCACTCCATTGGAGGATTTGAATTTCCCGCCAAGAAGCCCATTGGTCAGCAGGGGGGGGAACTAGGATCCTAGGTCCCATTGTCTTTCTGGAGCCAAGCTCCTGTCTTTCGTGTGGCCGCCGTGTGGCGGGCTGCATACATAACAACTGTAAAACTCTACAATAAAAGCTTTCTTATGCGGCCCTCATGGAGAGTGGAGGATGCCAGCTCTTCCAGTGCGCTGGTGAACAGAGCTGCTGGCCTCGGAACAGAGAGGGGAGTGGTTTGACAAGCACCCTGGGCTTAGGGTTTCCAGCCTCCAGGTGGGGTCTGGTGGTGATCTCTGGGAATGATGAGTGATCTCCAGAATGCAGAGGTAAGTTCTCTTGGAGAAAATGTCTGCCTTAGAGGATGGGCTTTATTATATTATTATATACCCCACTGAGGTCCCTGCCACACAAGGGGAAAAAAGGACGGGCAAAGTGCGGCTTTTAAAAGCCGCACCAAAATAGACATGGGGTGGCGGGATCATACAGATCCCGTGAGCCGCCGCGCAATTGCTCCCCGGCACGATCAGATGCCAGGGAGACTGGGGAGTGCTGGGCACATAGAAGATTTTGCAGGAAAATAATAGGGACAAGCGAAGCTGCCTCTGGTTTAGGTGGTGCGCTGTTTGGAGGTGCTCCAGGTTTCGGTGGTCAGTGTGAATTTGGACTGGATACCGAGCCCCTTTGAGGCCACCTTGATTGCCAGTAGCTCCTGCTCCTAGTTGGTATAATTTTTTTCTGCTGGAGTCAGCTGGCAGGAGTAGTAGGCACAGATCAGTAGAGTGCTTGTAGGATTTTCCTGCTGTGATAGTATATCTTCTATTGCTGTGCTGGAGGCATCAGCCTCTACAATGAAGAGCTTCTGTGGGTTAGAATACCGCAGCAGAGGTTCAGAAGTGAATCAACCGTTCAGAGTTTGAAAGGCTTGGTCAGACTTGGGGGTCCACCAGAAAGGCTCCCAAGGATGCAGAAGCTGAGTCAGAGGGGCTGTGATGGATGCATAGCCTGGAATGAATTGCTGGTAGTAGTTTGTGAACCCTAAAAAGCATTGTGCATCCTTATGGGTGCATGGAGCCTGCCAGGCCAGCACGGCTTCAACTTTCCTTGGGTCCATCCTTATTCCCTATAGTGAAATCACATAGCTAAGGAATTCCGCCTCCTGGAGGTCAAAGCTGCATTTTCCTAGTGTTGCAAACAAGCCATGCTGCCTCAATCTTTGCTGGGCAGTGCGCACTTGCTTGACTGGGTTCGAAGAATAAACTAAGATATCATCCAAAAATGATAATGAACTGATTGAGCAGGTCCCAAAAGATCATTCATAACCCACTGGAACACCGCTGGCACATTAGTCAGACTGAACGGCATCACCAAAGACTCAAATTGTCCTTATCTTGTGCCAAAGGCAGTCTTCCACTTGTCGCCTTCTTGGATGCACGCCAGGTTGTGGATGCCCCAGAGGTCTAATTTAGAATACACCTGAGCTCCTTTTAGGCATTCCAGTAGCTCTGAAATCAAAGGGAAGGGGTAATGATCCCAAAAGGTAATTTTGTCCAGAGCTCGGTAGCCAAAGCTCTCCACTCTCTTTCTTTCTTTCTTTCTTTTTTTTTTACAAAAAGTACCAGCACCGACATGGGTGAGGTTGAAGGATGAATGAAATCTTGTTGCAGATTCTTGGATAGGAAATCTATTTCTGACAGGGAGTATAGCTGCCCCATGGGTGCTCCTGGAATCAGATTTATAGTGCAATCATATGCCTGATGGGGTGACAGCCAACGCACCTCGTTCTCCTCGAAGACATCTTGAAAGTCTGTATACTTTGCTGGGAACAAGGGCAGCATGGACATGGCAGTGGTCACTATGGCTGTGGACCGATTCAGGTGTGGGCAAGGATCTTGAAACGAGTTCACATTGCCCCCATCGGACAATGGGGTCCTGTAGTGTCAGCCAGAACAACCCAAGAACTAAAGGAAACTGGGGCATACTTACTACATGCAAGCAGAGCTACTCCTGATACTGCTCTATCTGAAGGGTGAGCGGTTGGGTTTCTTGGTCCACTGGCCCCAAGCACAACAGGCATCAATCACCTCAACCTCAACCAGGGTCAGTGTTTCCTTAAGCTGGAGGGGCACCCAGTGCTGCACGACAAATTTGGCATCCATGAAACACTGAGAGGCCCTGGAGACCACCATGACATAGACTAGCAACCAATGTGCATCAGATAAACAAAGCTTCATGGGCACTAGGAACAGGCTGGGGATGTAACAGGGGGCCCTTGTGGATCTGACAAATTGCCCCAAACCACTTGGCCCAAACTGGCTTGGGGCTGGCCTTTTCCCTGAGGCTTTCATTTTGTGTGGTACCCACTAGTGAAATTGCCTGCTCTTCCACAATATAAACAAAGGTTGTTAGTGTGGCACTGATTCTTCTCCTCAGGAATCAAATGGAGATGAGTGGCAACCAACTACATTGTTAGTGCCCCAGGCAGAGGGTGGTAAAGTGGACATGGTCCTTCCCAAATCCTGGTGAAGGCATGCTCAAACATGGACTTGTGTTTGAGTCTCTTTGCGCCCATTAATCCATAGGCATAACAGTATCAAAGTCTGCAGGGTAGCAGGGCGTTCTACTCTACTCATCCAGAATTTTGTCTGATAGCCCCTCCAAATACTGATCTATGAGGGCCGCTTCATTCCATCCCAGGTCCTGGGCCAGTACTTGGAATTCAGTGGTGTAATGAGTCATAGTACCCTTCTCTTGTTTTAGAACATGTATCTCTCTATTGGCTTTTTCAGCTTTCAAATGGTTAACGAAGGCTGCAGTCATATGAGTCATGAAATTCTGGAAATTGAGCAGCAGTGGAGACTGGGAGAGTAACAGAGGTGTAGCCCACTTGGTCACCTGCCCTTTTAAGAGATTGAGGATGAAACAGACTTTTACCTTGTGTCACGGCTCAGGTGGAGTGTCTCTTGACACTGCCTCCACTCTGGTTTTAGGATCCCTTGAGAAGGCCCAAAGCACCCTCCCAAGACCTTCAGACCTCCCTTGTTTGGCCGAATAATATGCGTGAGGACCAGGCAGAGTAAACATTATAGGAGATTAGCCCAATATGGGGAAAAACAAGATGCATGAACAATAACAATAAGTGGGTGAAGAGAAAAGAAGCAGCAGCAGCATGCTTGAAAATAAGTGAGGAGACCTTGCCCAAGCAGATTAACAGAAAAGTAAATCAATGAAAGTGTCAACTTGAAGGTAACATTGAATGTGAGATTCTTATATAGGATTTGTTCTTGAGGAAAGACCAGAGGTCTGAAACACTTAAATATCCAGAATAAGTGTTGAGAAAGAGAGAATGAGTTTGGAGCAGACTGCTTTTGAGAATAAAAGACTGTTAGAAGGATATAGACTGAAAGAGTCTGGAGCAGACTGCTACGTGTAATTTTATTGACCTTTGTATTTTTTCTATGAAGGAATAAGTGGTTGTTTTTCATTAAAGGTAAAGGTTCCCTTCCCCCTCATGGATCACTGCCTTGTCGTGGCGAGGGGGCTTGCACGGTTCGATGAAGCTGTGGGCTATGCCGTGAAGGGCCACCCAAGATGGACAGGCCACAGCAGAGAACTCAGACCAAGTGTGATCCACTGGAGAAGGAAATGGCAACCCACTCCAGTATCTTTCCCAAGAAAACCCCATGGACAGTAACAAAAGGCTAAAAGATATGACACCGGAAGATGAGCCCCTCAGGTCGGAAGGTGTCCAATATGCTACTGAGGAAGAGCAGAGGGCAAGTACAAGTAACCCCAGAAAGAGTGAAGCGGCTGGGCCAAAGCCGAAAGGACGCTCAGTTGTGGATGTGTCTGATGGTGAAAGGAAAGTCCGATGCTGCAAAGAACAATACTGCATAGGAACCTGGAATGTAAGATCTATGAATCAAGGGAAGTTTGACGTGGTCAAAAATGAGATGGCAAGACTGAACATCGATATCCTAGGAATCAGTGAACTAAAGTGGACAGGAATGGGCGAATTTAACTCAGAAGACCATTATATCTACTACTGTGGCCAGGAATCTCGTAGAAAAAATGGTGTGGCCTTTATAGTCAACAAGAGAGTGCAAAAGGCAGTACTGGGATACAATCTCAAAAATGACAGAATGATTTCTGTCCGATTCCAAGGCAAACCATTCAACATCACAGTAATTCAAGTGTATGCCCCAACCACTGATGCAGAAGAGGCTGAAGTGGACCGGTTCTATGAAGACCTACAACACCTCCTAGAACTAACACCAAAAAATGATGTCCTCATCATCATAGGGGACTGGAATGCTAAAGTAGGAAGTCAAAAGGTAACCGGAATAACAGACAAGTTTGGCCTTGGAAAGCAAAATGAAGCAGGGCAAAGGTTAACAGAGTTTTGTCAAGAGAACACACTGGTCATAGCGAACACCCTTTTCCAACAACCTAAGAGGCGACTCTACACATGGACATCACCAGATGGGCAACACCGAAATCAGATTGACTATATAATTTGCAGTCAAAGATGGAGAAGCTCTATCCAGTCAGTAAAAACAAGACCTGGAGCTGACTGTGGTTCAGATCATGAGCTACTCATTGCAAAATTCAGACTTAAACTGAAGAAAATCGGGAAAACCATGAGGCCATTCAGGTTTGACCTAGATCACATCCCTGATGAATATACAGTAGAGGTGAAGAATAGATTCAAGGGTCTGGATTTGATAGATAGAGTGCCTGAAGAACTATGGACAGAGGTTCGTGACATCGTACAGGAGGCAGCAATCACCACCATACCAAAGAAAAAGAAATGCAAGAAAGCAAAATGGCTTTCTGATGAGGCTTTACAAATAGCAGAGGAAAGAAGGAAAGCGAAAGGCAAAGGCGAAAAGGAAAGATTTACCCAACTGAACGCAGATTTCCAGAGAACAGCAAGGAGAGATAAGGAGGCCTTCCTGAATGAACAGTGCAAAGTAATAGAAGAAAACAATAGAATGGGAAGGACTAGAGATCTCTTCAAGAAAATTGGAGAAATCAAGGGAGCGTTCCATGCAAAGCTGGCCATGATAAAGGACAAAAACGGTAGGGACCTAACAGAAGCAGAAGAGATTAGGAAAAGATGGCAAGAATACACAGAAGAACTATACAAGAAAGACCTCAATGTCCTTGACAAACACGACGGTATAATCACTGACCTTGAGCCAGACATCCTGGAATGTGAAGTTAAATGGGCCTTAGAAAGCATTACTAACAACAAAGCTAGTGGAGGTGATGGTATTCCAGCTGAGCTATTCAAAGTCTTAGAAGATGATGCTGTTAAAGTTCTGCACTCCATTTGCCAGCAAATTTGGAAAACGCAACAGTGGCCACAGGATTGGAAAAGATCAGTATACATTCCAATCCCAAAGAAGGGCAATGCCAAGGAATGTTCAAACTATCGAAGAAGCAACAGTTAGAACCAGATATGGAACAACTGATTGGTTTAGCATAGGAAAAGGAGTACGACAAGGATGTATATTGTCACCTTGCTTATTTAATATATATGCAGAGTACATCATGCGAAATGCTGGCCTGGATGAATCACAAGCGGGAATTAAAATTGCTGGGGAAAAGATCAACAACCTCAGATATGCAGACGATACCACTCTAATGGCAGAAAGTGAAGAGGACCTCAAGAGCCTCTTTCTCAGGGTAAAAGAGGAGAGTGCAAAATGAAACTGAAGCTCAAATACTTTGGCCACCAAATGAGAAGGGAGCACTCACTGGAGAAGACCCCGATGCTGGGAAAGATTGAAGGTCAAAGAAGACGGGGACGGCAAAGGATGAGATGGTTAGACAGTGTCATAGATGCAACGAACATGAAATTGAGCAAACTTCAGAGGACAGCGGAAGACAGGAGGGCCTGGCGGGATCTCGTCCATGGGGTCGCGAAGAGTCGGACTCGACTGTGCGACTGAACAACAACAAAAAAGGTTCCCTTGCTCGAAAACCAGTCGAATCCGACTCTAGGGTTGGCAGACACTAAATGATGTTATGGCTTTAATCTAGTCCCTTTTTATTGTATTGTTCTGTGGGCATCTAGCACACATCTGTATATTTTTTCATACCAGACTGTTGCTGTAGTGCTGCCAGAGTGTGCATAAGTTACAACACGTGGCCATGCAGCGCTGTGAAGCTTGTGGATGCGGCTGCAGCCTTGTCCATGCCATGGAACATTCTATAAATGGTGGAAGCAAACTGTCCCAGAGCAGAGAAAGACTAAGGCAGGGCATGCCGCGAGATGGTAGTAGAAGCACTAACCCAATTAGCGCACTCCATAGTCCAGTGTAGAGGTCATACACAGAGGTGGATGGAAGTGAGGTTCAGAGGGTCATTCAAAAGGCAAGGTCTAGGAATCCAAAGGCCATTCACAAGCAAGGTCAAAGCAAGTCCAAGAATTGTAGTTGAGAGTTGATCCAAGAGTGGTACTCTAGATTCGATCTCAGAGTCACAGGAGCAAGGGAAGGTCTGATGCAGTGATCGCAGCATCAGCCGTAGTGTGATGTGTTGCTTCCACTCCTAACCCATCTACTGCTTCCTCATTTATGCTAGGCTCACACCTGAGTCACGCTGGGCTCGTGAGCAAGTTTCCCACTGTGTGCCAGCCTGAACTAGCACACTGATCTCCAGCCCCCAGCACACAGCTTTTCATCTCAGGGCAGGGGGCCGAGGAGTGGGTGGACCTGCCCTCCCACTTAGCTGCTGCCTGCAGTATAAAGGGTTCCCACTCCTGGCAGCCTTCCTTCCAGCTGAGTGCTGCGAGCTCAGAGCTGCCTTCCTGCCGCCCAAGGCACTGCCTCTGACTGAGCTGCCTTCCTGCCGACACCGCTATACATTTTTGTCATTTTTGATCATGTAGTATGAGTGGGAATACAAAGATTTTTATATATAGGTTTTTTCTCCTTGATTATTCATATTTCTCTGGTTTTTATAGATTTCTTCTTTGAGTAATATTTTATTAGGATGTTAGAAAGGCCTGTTATATAGAAGGCTTTCCTCTTGTAGGTCTGATATTGTTAGCAGACAACATAATAGGTACAAAGTTCATGATTCTGTAGTTCTTAGGGCAAACCTTTCCATGTCTGGGTCAGATAAGATTTTAGTCTCGTATGAAGATTCCTTGCCCATTATCATTTAGGTTAGGTTAAGCAAACACTTAGGTTTTACTTAGATTTACATAGGTACATCTCTTTTTACATCTGGCCAATCAGAGGGTTATTACTCAAATTACCACTGTCTTCTGTAACCAATTATGCTGTTTGAATATTGTTTTCTTGATGATGTCAGTCCATGTATAAAATGTCATGTATTTCCTGAATATGTTCAGAATATGTTCAAGAAGAAGATGAAGAAGAAAAAGAAGAAAGTTGTCAATTGTTGGTTACCTATTTGGTCTAATTGTTTTCCTATTAATTAAGGCATTTTTCCTGATTATACTGAGAAGAAAGCAATCAGTTTTGATGGGTCTTTTGGCCTAACTGTTTTCCGTATTTCATTACAATAAAATACAAGAACTTCCTCCTCATTTGACTTCATTTTTGACATGGAATCTAAAATGTACAACAATCACCCTAGCTTGTTAGCCCCAGGTGTCGCTGGGCTGCTAGGTGCAAGCTCTGCTTCCTCTCGAGCAGTTCCTGCCACGCCCTCCACTGTCTGTGTTCGAGCAGCTCCAGGGACAAAGGAGGTGAGGAGGCCCCGGAGATCTCATCTGGGTTCTCGGCCTGGGCCACTGATGGCAGCTTTTCAGCTGGTTGGGTGACCCTGGCTTCCAGAGGTGTGCTGCCAATAGCTGGCTGTGTGCTGGAACCTGCTTCTGCCACTTCTTCATCACTGACAGTGCTTTCAGCATCATCAGGACCAGCCAACTTGGGCTGACTCACAACATCACTCACCCTGTCCTCCATGTGGGAAGCAATCGAGCGGGAGTGCCTGGAGAACTGTTGGGAGTGGTGAGATGCCACGGCCAGGGAGAACCAATGGATGGAGAGCCTTGCAGCATCTGTGACCATGGGTGCTGAGCACCTGGAGGGGCTTCTCGGCATAGCAAGAGATGCAGTGGAGTGACAGGGGCACATCGAGAGACTCCTAGAGGATCTCACAGAGTGTCTCCAAGGCGACACACCTCCCCCTGCCTCCTCCTGCAGCACATCTAGCAGAGGGGACGTGCAGGAGCGTGTGAATGGGTGCAGTGCTGTGGGGAGGGTGCCTGAGTGCTGTGGGCAGTGGTGAGCACTGGACACCCGGACATGCATGCCCCTGTCTGCCGCCAGCCTCCAACACCTTCACCACTCTGTCCGTGGGGCACCAGCCTCAGGTACTGCTGGGGCTCATGGCTGTCTCCCCAGGGTGGACAGGCCTCCCATGGCAACTGGCAGGGCAGGACAGAGCCAGATTGCCAAATCCCAGTTGGGGGACCTCTGGGGATGTGGGCAGGAGACCATGGAGCACACAGTCCTCCATGGGTAATGTGCCTAGGGAGCCCTCCCTCCTCAGCATCCTCTCCCTCAAGGGGCAGTGATCTCCTCATTCCAGAGGGGAGCTGCAATTCCAAGGGAGCCCCAGGTCCTACCTGGAGGATGGCAACCTGAGTGGCCCCACTCCCAACTGGCAGTATGTGGGGGCTTGTTATCACTGCTGGGCTCTTTCATTAGGCAGGGCACCAGGGGGGAATGGGCCTCTTCTGAATTGCCTTTCTCCACCCCTAAGCAGTGATGCAGACTAGACTCTGCCTCCTCGACTTGCAGTTCCATTGGCCCACACCGCACCACCGTTCATGCTGCCCCCACCTTGCAACAATGCCATGAGGGCATGTGAGGCAGAATCACCATAGACTCTGCTGCACCAGCAACCTGCAGTGCTTTGGGGGCATCTTTTTCCCCTCCTCGGCTGCTGCGTCACTAACCCCTTAGGGCAGGGGTGTCAAACTTAAGGCCCATGGGCCAGACGCGGCCTGCCCACAGCTTTAATCAGGCCCATGGCTCTTTTCTTCCTCCCTTCTCCCCCTCCTGTCCTCACCCTTTGAAGCTTGAGGCTGCTGAAGTTCCCAGCTCCCTCCATCTTGTCTTTGCCTGCCTTGGCAGGAAGCTCTTCTGGGTTTGCAAAGTTACAAAGAAAATACAGAATGGATTTTTCCATTAAGGTCTCTGCACCCAGATAGACTACTCTAGGATTCTTTCTAGCAATAGAAACAGTGCTCTGGGACTGGAATGACAGCCCCTAGAGTTGAATGACGGTCCCTAGCAATAGAATTGTGTTCTGGGACTGGAATGACAGGGCGCAAATTGGAATGACAGACCCTGGGAGTAGCAGCAGCATTCTGGGAATGGAATTCCACTCTGGGGGCCTTTATTCCAATCCCAGAATGCTTCTGCTACTCCCAAGGACTGTAATTTCACTCTGGTGGCTGTCATTCCAGTCCCAGAGTAGTCTATCTGGGTGCAGAGACCTTAATGGGAAATCCCTTCTGCATTTTCTTAGCAACTTTGTCTGTGCTGCCATGTATTTCAATGGAGTGGAGCTCAAGTAGTTCTTATAGTTGTATAGCTGAAGCTGCTGCTTGCTAGAGTTGTCTTCTTACAAATACAGGGTTGATGTTTTGAGCCAGCTTGTCTCTGCCTGAGTATAGCTGGAGGGGGAGGGGAGAAGAAGCTTGCAATGCCCAGCCATTTTATGTTCCTAGGCTCAAGGCATTTTATATTTTTAGTGTATTACTTTAGTTTCTGCTGTGATCCTTGTGCTTTTTCTTGATGTCGTCTTTTAAAAATCGCATTGCCAAAACCCACTATTTTTTTTAGGCAGGCATCTTCGGGGGGGGGGGGTTGGGAGGTGTCAGTTTTCAAAGACTGTTAAATAAACAAAATATTGCAAGAGTTTTAAGCATATTTGTATTTTAAGTAAAAAAATAACATCTTTAATTGTGTTTGTATCTTTTATAAAGTTAATATCTCTGCTACCTGGCATTACATTTTATGACACGCATGGCCTGGCCCCACAAAGTCCCATTCATGTCAGATCTGGCCCTTGCAACAAATGAGTTCGACACCCCTGCCTTAGGGAGCCAACTAGCGGTGGTGTGGCTGTGCCATGGCTGGCTGTGGCTGCCTGCTGCAGTGCTGACTCAAGCTCATGATTGCATTGTAAGACTCTAGCTCCTTCCCTGGAGAAGCCATAAAGCAAAAGGCGGGTCTTTGCCAGGAAGAAGGCTAGAGACTTTTAAAAAATGAAAACTGGCCATTCAGGGAACCTGCTATGGTAATAGTTAAAACAGTATATCAGTATAACAATATTCTAGTGCTGATTTTTTTTTATTGCAAAAGTTCTTGTCGTTCAGTGAATGAGGTGGCTGCTTCTGAGGGATGGGGGGTGGCTGACTGTGTGGAAGCCTGCCACATGAAGACTTCAGGGCTGCTGCCTTATATCTGCAGCTGTACCAGCAACAGGGAAGCCACAAAATCACATCCCTGTGTGGAAGCCACCCAGGACCCTATGCCCAAGTTCAATATCAGCAGCAGAGACTGTCTCTATACATTATGGTTGCAAGGGGCTTCCCACTGGGAGAATAAAAAAAAAAAGGCAGCATTGCTTACCCAGAAATCATGTCACATACCCCTAGGAGTAACAGGAAACTCTATGGAGTTTCCAGAGATTCCCAGAGCAGCATGATGTCACTTCCATGTTTTCCCAGAAGTGATGCCATGGAGCACAGAATGCCACATCCCCATTTCCTTCCCACCCAAGCTCCCACCGGTTGCCAGAAACCAAACTTTGTATGCATACCTGAAGAGGGTCTACATACCTGGTCACTGAAAGGGATGCCATAACGTAGATTAGTGACAAAATGCTCACAGTTGTGACTGAGCAAGTTGTAGGACATCTTTGTCCCCACGGCTGCCTTTGCTTTAGAGATGATCTTATCCACAGGGCGAGGTTTGGATCTGGTATCATACTTGTTATTGATTCGGTACCCATTCTCCGCTTCTCTCCAAAGAGGTTCCATCTTCACCTCTGCATGGCTAAGCATGACAGAATCAAGACTAGAGGTGCCATATGAGCCAAGAATCGAGATGCCAAATGAGACAATACTAGAGATGTCATATCCTGAATGGTTGCCTGGAGGGGAGGGAAACATGAGTAAACTGGATTTAATAGGTTGAATTTCAACAGTAAGCCCATCTATACATTTTTGTCTTGCCTTTCCTCCAAGGAGCTGATTCTGTGAACTTAGGCAGATCATGAGAGGGAGGGTTGCATCACTGCTTAGTTCTCGTGGCCCTTTCTTACACACCCAGGGAAATGCTGGTTGCCACTTTGGGGTCAGATAGCAATTTTTCTCCAGGCCAGTTTGGCCAAGGATCCTGGAGGGGGGGTTGGCCATCTTCTGGGCATGGAACAGGGGTCACTGGGAGTGTCTGGGGGAGGTATTTGTGACTGTCCTGCATTATGCAGGGGGTTGGACTAGATGACACTGGAGGTCCCTTCCAACTCTATGATTCTAATAAAAAACAAAACAAATCCTGCAATATGGCATTATGGAAACTGAGTAAAAAGTCCATGTGGAATTAACCCATGTCAGGTGGATGATATAATTGTAAACCAAGGTAGAGAAAAACATAGGTTCGGCGCCCTTCCAGCCTACGACCCATCCCGAGGGTGGCTGGCAGTGGGGCCAGGATTAGGAACCCCCCTCCATAATTGGTGTTGTGCAACGTCAGGTGACAGGTCTATTAATAACAAAGCCAAAGTCCTGCGGGACTTTGTACAGGAACAGCAGGTGGACCTGGTGTGCATGACCGAGACCTGGGTGCGGGAGGGTGAGACAGTTGCACTCGCCCAACTTGCCCCACCGGGGTTCTCGGTCCTTCATCAATCATGGACCAGGGGGCGGGGGGGAGGAGTGGCGCTTTTCATTCGGGAGGCTAGCGAACAAAGGATATACATTGCCATAAATCCACTCTTGAAAACCCCGGGGTAAATGCAAGCTGAAAGCGCTGGGTGCCAAAGGGGGGGGGGAATCAGTGCAGAACGAGAAAGAGAATGAGAATCGAATGCTTGGTGAGAGTGCAGAAGAGTGCAGAACGGGGGGGGGGGGGGGGGGAGAAGCAACTGGAGATGCAATGTGAAAGAGGGAAATGACAGTGCATAAAGGGCCTTGATAAGGGACATCTGGAAAGGTCCTTAGACATAAATCTTGCTCTCTGTTGTGTAGCAAAGAAGTCGTTACCTTCTGGAACCAAGTGGACCACATCTCCGTTGCCTACATAGATGGCCCAATGTTGGCATGCAGGCCGGAAAATCTCGATCAGGTCTCCGGGTTGTGGATTCCCCTGCAAAAGCAAATAGAAGCCTTGGGACATGTTTTAACTACATGGTCAGCCTGGCTATACAGACAGAACTGGGGAAAGTTCCAAGGTGCCTGGTGTCTTCTATATCTGGAAGAGAGAGAGAGGAAGGGATGCTACCAGTTCTTCTGGAGGCGACACATGGAGGTGACCTAGTACAGTAGGTGGCTGACTTCCCTTGCATCTCAGAGAGTACACGACCCAGCACCTTCTAATCTCCATCAGCCAACCAGGGCAAAGGTGCCAGGCCTAACTACTTGTAACACCACGGGTGTTAAGTTCATTTGTTTTAAGGTCCAATTTCAACGTAAGTTTAACTTTATCAGGTCATCATGCTACAGAATATTAAAAAATCCTATGATTTTATTGATACTATTCATTCATTAATACTTATTTTGTTATTCGAATTAGTAAATTTACTAGTGCATGGTTTAATCGTAAATCCCAGAAATATAAATAACTGCAGTAAACCACTCATTTAACTACCGTTATTTTTTATTTTAAAATATTTCAAAGTTTGTTCTTAGAAAGATACAGCACTCTAACAGCACAATTTTTGGGGGGGGGAGCATTCAGGGAGCTGAGTAGCTGCTACACCAGTGCAACCCTGAGATATGCTGGTGTAAGTAGGAGTTGTGCCAGCACAGCACTCTAGCACTGCCACACCAGCCCCAGTGGCCAGCACTGCCCTGCCATGGCCACCCACCACCTGGCCATCAGCATAAATTCCTGTGCCCGCATGAAACTCTGCAGGCCAGGGGGTAGGGATGCCAGCCTCCAGGTGGGACCTGGGGATCCCCTGGAATTACAGCTTATCTTTAGACTACATGGATCAGTTCCCTGGGGAAAACGGAGGCTTTGGAGGGTGAACTCCCTGGCACTGTACCCCATTGACATGCTTTCCTCCACAGGCTCCATCCCCAAATCTCCAGGAGTTTCCCAGCCTTGATCTGGCAAGCCTACCCCCCATCTCGCATTGGTGGCCAGGGGGTGTGGTGAAGTTAGTCAGCTCCCTAAGCTGCTCCAGCACAGGAATGGCCCCCAACAACTGTAGAAAATTACACCAGCAAAAAACATGGCGTAGCCCATGGTGTTAGCAGTCAGACCCCTCCTCCTTCAGAGTGGCAGTTTAGTGTTCAGAGAGAGAGAGAAACACCCTTGTTTAATTTCACCCACAAATCATATGTGCAGGGCACTGCCTGGCCAAAATATTAAAAATGAGACAAAATGGAAATGAGAGTCATAGTGGCTGACCGTCTAACGACCCCCCCCCTAAAGAAATGTATAATCAGGACAATGGATTTCTCGGGACAAATATTACTTCACCTTGGACTAGTCTCCTCCACCCTGGTCATGCTTCCCCCTCACCTGTTTACCCTAATTATGCAATACTTAACACTATCCCAAAACCTAGTAGTTTCTCCCATCCGGTACACAAAGGGTCATCATGAGCCATTTCCATAGCCTATCTCTGGGAAAGCCATCAAGCTTCTTCCAAACATTGATTACCCTTCGGAGAGCCTATCAAGGTATTGTTTTAGGAACAGATACATCAGCATTGCCCCAGGAAACACTTTTCCAATAAATGTAGGACAATGTAGGAGCAGAGTGTGTGTGTTCTCGGTAGCATACATATACCCCCACTAACATGTAGGTCTCCTCCCGTCTTCACTCCATGAAACACTGGACATTTCACAGCCTCCTCCATGGACCTCGCTGTTTTAGATTGGTAAATATCCTCCCACCCGAAACTCCCTCTCTCCCCCCACTCCTTCCCAGTTTCCCCTTAGCTAGCCTGTGTGTTTTTCAGTGTTTTTTTCTGTGTGTTTTTGCCCTTTTATTCCTTTTTCAATAAAACAACTTGCATTGTAGAGAAATGCCTTGCCTCCTGGAGAGGTGGCAAGCAGACTTTAAAAGTTTCTTTCTCTGAGCTCAGAGGCAAGCAGGAGGAGGGAGGAAATTAGTCCATGGCATTCCAGAAGCACCTGGGCTACCTCCTTAGAAATGCTAATTGATCTGGCAGAAAAGACAATGGGATGAGCCCGCTCATTCCCCTTCTCCCAGGCAGGAAAAAGTGGGGAGGGCGTTGGGCTAGACCAGTCCCAGAGACTATCTCCAGGAAGGAGCTGAAGATTCCCCAAAAGGCATGGACATTTCCCGGGATGCCTCCCAAAAAGGAGGCTTCCTGGAGACAAAAGGAAGAGAAGCCTGGACCTGGGCAGATCAGGTCAAAAGGGGTGGAGAGTGATGTAAATTGGGTGGAGTCCAGTGTTCCCTCTAAGCTGAGTTAGTGTGAGCTAGCTCAGAGTTTTTTAGCCTCCAGCTCACACATTTTTGTCCTGGCTCAGGAAGGATGGCTCCAGGGCAAACTAATTTATGCGGCAGCCACATTGCTCGCTCACAACTTTAATGCCAGTAGCTCACAAAGGAGAATTTTTGCTCACAGGACTCCACAGCTTAGAGGGAACATTGGTGGAGTCAGAGTTTTAATAAAAGTGCTTGCTTCCAGGAGGGAGGGTCTCTTGTTGCTGGTCCTTGGCTCTTTAGCTGGGCCTGGCCGTCTAGCTGGATGCAAGGATGCCTGAGGTAATGAGGCATCCTTAGAACCTTTTGTGACATTCTAAGCTTGGAATTGCCTGTCCACTTCAACATCTAGTAGAGTAAGTTTTAGAACCAGGGACAGTTTATGCGATTATGCCCAACTATTATTTATCCTGCAGATCTGGTGCTGCATTAAAAGTATGTTTGTAACCCTTTTCTCTTTTTAATAAATATTTTACTCTTTGAAGCTGGTAATGTTCTCTGGATCACATATTTCCTCTAGCCGCCTTAGACCACACTACTTTAAGAGGGGAGTCCCAGGAAGGGGGAAGGCAAGCAGTCAAGGCACACATTGCCGATCCTCCAGCCCGCCCCCGCCCCCAAGAATGAATTTGGTCCATATGGTAACCAGGTGGTGGGTAGCAGGAGACCAGAGGCAGGGCCTCAGTTTGAGAAGGGGTGTCAGCAGTCTGTCCCTCCTGGCAGGAAGACCCCAACAGCACAGTGGTGGCAGCATACCCTAGTGGAGGAAGTGGAATAGCACCCTCCAGGAATTGGCGCAAGTCAAGGAGGGGGCTGGCAGAACAGGGTCTGTAAGTCAGAGCAGGCCCATTCTGTCACACAGTTGAACACCAGACTGGTTTATTTTGAGAATTCTCTAAGGGAAAGATTTTGGTACACATTAGTGGAGATCCCAATTACCCACCTCTCACTGTGTCTCTGATCAAGCTAACTTCCCCCAATTAACTAGATCACCACTTTGGGTAACAATGAGTGCCCATGGAACAGGGCTGCTGGGAGCCAGAGAACTAGAGGAACTGTATAGGGATGGGCACAAACTGGGATGTGTCCCAAAACTGAACCCAGCCCCTCTGCCAAACCAAACTAGTTTGGGATGTGGCAGAATGATGAGCAAGACAGGGCAGTTCTGTACAACAGCCTGAATTGGGTTAGGCCTCTCTATTTGGTTCTCTCCCATAAGGCTTTGCAGGAGGTTTTTTTTAACCTGACAATACACCCTACACTCTTCTCTAAAAGAACTGTTTACATTTCTGAGTTCCAGCCTGGAAGCCAAATATCTAGATAGGCCTTGACAGGGAGGGTGTTTTTAACTCAGGGCAATTCTGCATCTAGCATTTGCTCCACATTTTCTCAACTGGGAGGAAAAAGTGCAGCTCAAAACCACATCCAAACACCTCTGGGCAACTCTGTACTGACTGCAGAGTCACCCCTGAATGGCCATAAAACGGCCATACAGCTGTGCAGAAGGTACAATTAAATCCGATGATCAAACAACTTGAAAGTGGCATGGAGTGTGGACGCTACCATAAATCCTGATAATCAAAGGGAGTGAAACCAGCAGAGGGGAAATTCTGTTCCAGTGTGGATTTTGTAAAAGAACTGAACGAAAAGCCAATGCAGAATCAGCAGAATCAGCAAAGCAGAATCAGCCTTAGTAATACAATGACTCAGGACAGGGTCTTCTGGTCAAAAAAGAGAAGAGTCTGGGTTTCATCAGGACCATCCGATTCCTTGATTGACAGCTAATCTGAATTCTAAAGGTATTTAACAGCAGTGTCTGCAGATGCTAGGGCCCCTCTGCCAACACCGTGGTTGGTCTTGCCAGAGACTGTTACCGTAGGTAGATCTGTAACTAGTTAACCGATCGATAATTCCACCAATGATATTCCAACCATCTACCCCACATAGTGGGGATAGGTGTCGCCCAATAGAGCTGGGGAAACATTCTTCCTGGCGCTCCCGCTGTGAAGAACTCGGCCGCCAGTGTGGGACATCGCCCATCTTGGATTTTATGTAAATTATCAAGCACCAAATTTTATGTCAAGATATTGTATTTTTATTATGCTGTTGTTTGAATGCATATTTTAACTTCGGCATGGCCGTTTGTTAGCTGCCCCGAGCTGTATATTGGATGGGGCGGGATATAAATCCCAAAAATAAAATAAATAAATAAATAAATAAATCGTACCCAAAGAGTGCTTACCTCATCTTCTTGGAGAGAAGTGACAAGTGGAGTGCTTCAAGGATCTGTTCTGGGACCTGTTCTGTTCAACATCTTTATCAATGATTTGGATGAAGGGATAGAGGGAATGCTTATTAAATTTACAGATTATAATAAATTTGGCGGGGTAGCAAATATGGTAGAAGGCTGCAAAACTGGGCTAAAAAAATTAAATGAATTTCAATGTAAAGTTCTGCATTTAGGTAGGAAAAATCAAATGCATAATTATAGGATGGGGGAGACTTGTCTTGGCAGTAGTATGTACAGAGATATAGTGCCCAGATCACATGAAGTGATGGTACCACTTTACTCTGTTCTGGTTATACCTCACCTAGAGTATATTGTGTTCAGTTTTGGGCACCACAATTTAAGAATGACATAGACAAGCTGGAAAGTATCCAGAGGAGAGCAACAAAGATGGTGAGGTGTCTGGAGACCAAGTCCTGTGAGGAAAGGTTGAAGGAGCTGGGTATGTTTAGCCTGGTGATGAGACAACTGAGAGGTGATAGGATAACCATCTTCAAGTACTTGAAGGGCTGTCATTTAGAGAATGGGGCAGAGTTGTTGTCCGTTGTCCCAGAAGGTGGGACCTCAACCACCGGGTTTATATTAAATCAGAGGAGTTTTCGGCTCAATGCTTAGTTCTTGTGGCCCTTTCTTACACGCCCAGGGAAATGCTGATTGCCACTTTGGGGTCAGGAAGCAATTTTTCTCCAGGCCAGTTTGGTCAAGGATCCTGGAAGTTTTTTTTGTCATTTCCCTTCCAACTCTATGATTCTGAGCAGCTGGAATGCATTCCTAAATCCATATATGTAATAGCCAAGATGCCCCCTCTGTGCAGATATCTAAATCCGCACATCGGGGACATATGGTATGAACTGAGATTGAGGCAGCTCTTAAAGAAGTGATTTCATTTTATTTAGCTCATAACAACACTAGACAAAAATACATAGAACAATGCTGACTTATATATGATTTGAACGGGCAAAACCACACCCAACAAACAGATAACAACCAATTGGAATGTGGAGCTTGGAACCAATGAGAGTGGTTCCCGTCAAAGTCAAAGGCTTCTCTGATTCGCCTATTTGCCAATCCATGTGATGCTATGTTTTAATGGAACTGTGCTTAAGCAAACATGATGCTTTATTGACTTAAGACATAACATCCCTCCCTCCTAAGTCAGCACAAATAGTCCTGTAATTTCGCAGGCCGAGTCCTTACGCGTTGTGAGCATGTCAGTTCCACCGCAGATGTTTCGGTCCTGTGGCTGGTGTCACTTGGACCAATGTCCCGGGGTGCGACTGGACGGTGAGTGCTGGGAGTTCCCGGCTTGCTGGGCGGCGCCGGTGTCTGAAAACTCTCGGGCCCTGTGTTGGAGGAGTTCTTGCACCTGGTATCAGAAAAGTTATCGCATCCTGTGCCGACAGGTGGCGCTGCGGTTGCTGGCTCCACCTCTGACAGTAACTGGGGTGTGATGCAGTTTTCAAAGTTCTCCCTCTGGTCATCTGGGTCCGCTGCCTCTGTTTCTCAAACCCAACACCTCTGGAGCTGCTTCAGGTGCCTGCACAGATTTCGCCTCTCAGTGGTGGAAACCAAGAATGACACTGGTCTGGTGCTAGCTGTCACGGTTGCTTCCACCCACAATGGACCCTCGCTGTAGTTCCTGACATATAGAAGGTCGCCAGGCTGGAATGAGTGGATGGGGTCTGGAGTCTCTCGCTGCGGCAGCTGGTCAGCCGTGAGGATGGGGTGCAGGCGGTCCTATACGGTTGTCAAGCGGAGGTGCATCAGAAGCTCAGCTGGACTGCGACCTGTCATTCAGCAACATTCAGCATGATATGTTGCTGAAGCAAGAAAGACATTTTTTAGCACGTCCTTGGTCATACGGACCATTCATTCCGCTTGTCCATTGGTGGAAAGATGGAACGGGGCGGCTGTGATGTGCCTGATCGAGTTGGCCTCCATAAACTGCTGGAACTCTGCCGAGGTAAATTGAGTCCCGTTATCGGACACAATGGTCTCAGTCAGTCCGTGCATGCTGAATATGTGGCATAGCACTCTAATGACTGAGAGGCCAACGTCATGACGGACATCGTGGCTACCTCCAGCCATTTGGAAAAAGAGTCCACTACGATCAGGAACGTTTTACCTTGGAACGGTCCCGCAAAATCGATGTGCAGTCGGGACCAGGGCACTTGGGTGGTCTCCCATGTTTGCACTGGTGCTTGCGGTGGCTCAGGATGTGTCTCTTGACAGGCTCAGCATGTACGGACCAACTCTTCAATGTCCTGGTCTAAACGTGGTCACCACACATAACTGTGGCCCAATGCCTTCATGCACACCACACCTGGATGACCAGTGTGCAGTGCCTCTAACACATGATGACGGAGTCTTGGGGGAATCACCACGTGATTTCCCCACAGGAGGCAACCTTTATGCACCGACAGTTCGTGTTGTCATGATTTGTACACTGTGAACCCGGGACCTTGCACTCCAACTGGCCACCCCCTCCACAACCAGTTTAGGACCCAGGGTGGGGTCCTTGGCAGACCGGGCCACAATGTCAGATGCGTGATGTGGAGGCTGCAGCAACTCTTCAAAGGCCATCACCTCGTATGCCGGGGCAGGATCCTCGGCCAGGATCCGAAGCGGCAGTCTGCTGAGTGCATCAGCATGTCCAATGGCTTTACCTGGCCTGTGTATCAGCTCGTATGTGTACACTGATAAGAACACTGACCAACGAAGCATTCGAGGGGACATGACTTGTGGAGTTTGACAGCTTGGTGCAAATAGTCCCAACAGCGGCTTGTGATCAGTGATGATCTTGAAATGGCATCCATACACAAAATCATGAAATTTCTTGACACCCATGACCAATGTTCCCTCTAAACTGTGGAGTCTTGTGAGCAAAAATCCTACTTGGTGAGCTACCGGCATTAAAGTTGCGAGCTGGCAATTTGGCTACTGCATAAATTAGTTTGCTCTGGAGCCATCCTTCCTGAGCCAAGACAAAAATGTGTGAGCCAGAGGCTAAAAAACTGTGAGCTAGCTGACACTGACTCAGCTTAGAGGGAACACTGCCCATGACCAGGGCGAGCGCCTCTTTATCCATCTGTGCATAGTAC
>NW_015160373.1:28582-33086 GCF_001447785.1 Gekko japonicus
GAAAAATATGCGACAGGGGCTTCTCTGCTGTCCAGTAACCGGTGACTCAGGATGGCCCCAATCCCATATGGCAAAGGGTCAGTGGCAAGTATCAGCAGCAGTCTCTCATCGAAATGGGTAAGGACAGATCTGGACAATAGTAAGTCCTTGACAGCGGCAAACATTCGGGCATGACTCAAGCCCCAGCTCTACGGAGACTTTTTCTCCAGCAGATGATGCAACGGTTCCACCACTGATGCTTTATGTAGTAGGAAAGCATGATAGAAGTTGAGAAGTCCCAGAAATGATTGGAGCTCCTTTTTTGACATAGGCGTTGGGGCATTGTGGATTGCCTGGACCTTACTGTCAGTCGGCTGGACCCCGTCAGCATCAATCAGGAACACGACCTGATGTACCCCGATATGGCATTTTTCGTGCTTTACCTTTAGTCCCACCTCCTGGGACCATTGGAGTACCTGACGAAGGTGCGAGCCTAACTCTTCATTTGATTTGCTGGTGATCAACACATCATCGAAGTAGGGAACAACTCCAGGAATGTTACGCAGGATGATATGATGGTCAGCGCCGACCCCGAGTCGACCTCTATCTCACAAGGAACGTTGTCTAACACCAGTGTTACTTTAATCTTGCCTTTGGTTTTCACTTGAGTCCACGCCACTGATGAGTGATGCAGATACTCAGCTTTTATGGGTGTGTACTTGGGCAGAGTGCGGAGTCTATTTGACGAATTGCGAGGCAACCCCTTAGTTGTTGACGAGTGGCAGACCCAGGCGATGTGTCCCATTTTTCTGCATTCATGGCATTGGGCCTCTCGGAAATGGCACTGTCGGCATTTGTGATTGCCCCCACAACTGGCACAGTTCATTTTGGGGGCCAGCTGCTAGCGGACTATTGGTGTCCTCCATGCTTTCTCGGTGCACCGGTAGCTGTTTACGGGACTCAGGCGGCGTCCTTGACTGTCGCACGTCTCGGGTAGACTGCTCCGCAGCTTTGGCGGCAACCGCTTCCTCGTAGGCTACATGGATGGTGAGTTCCTTCTTAGCAAACAGCCGTCGTTGCAGTTGTTCGTTCTGTAGGCCGCACACGAGCTGATCTCGAAGTCTGTCACTTAAGTCTGTAAAGCTGCATTGCCTTGCCGTCTTTCAGAGTGCTGCCACATACTCAGCAATGGGCTCACCCTTGCTCTGGTCTCGCTTGTGGAAAGCGTGCCTGCAGGCTATTTCAGACGGTTTGGGCATGAAATGGTCATGCAGTTTCGCGGTGATTTCAGCTAATGCGGATGTTGAGAGTTCTGCAGGTGCCACTAGCATCTGGGCCACATCAAATATGTTCTTCCTGCAGACGCTCGGGAACGTAGCCTTTTTAACCTCAGGATCAGTAACCTTGGTTGCGGTAGCATAGAACTTGAACCAGGAGACGAAGGTGTCCCAGTCCTTGGTGCTCGCATCGAATGGTTCCAACTGACCCACGATGGCCATGGTAGATTCATTCTGCTGCAGCAAGCAGCAGCTGCAGTGGTGCTGGCTCACGGTTATCACTTGGGGCCAAAGCGACTGTTCCTTGGTCGTCCATTGTGACTCGCTCTCAGGGCCAAGGCGACAATTCCTTGCTCAGTCAGTGATTTGCTCTTACGGTTCTGTGGGGCTGCCTACCCACTGCATCCTATCCTGGTCGCCAGTATTATCAACTGAGATAATCAACCTCTTAAAGAAGTGGTTTCATTTTATTCACCTCATAACAACACTAGACAAAAATACATAGAAGAATGCTGACTTATATATGATTTGAACGGGCAAAACCACACCCAACAAACAGATAACAACCAATTGGAATATGGAGCTTGGAACCAATGAGAGTGGTTCCCGTCAAAGTCAAAGGCTTCTCTGATTGGCCTATTTGCCAATTCATGTGATGCTATGTTTTAATGGAACTGTGCTTAAGCAAACGCGATGCTTTATTGACTTAAGACATAACATATGGGGTCAAAGAGATTTTCCTGCACACTTGGGGCAGGCATCGCCGCTGGGGCTGGGGGGGCAGGAGAAGGCTTGCCGCCGGTGCTGGAGTGGGTGGGAGAAAGCTTGGTGGGCCCGGCAGCTGGGAGCTGCTCAGGCCTCACTGCCAGTGCCAGGGGGGCAGGAGAAGGCTGCTGGGCTTACCTGTGGCCGCTTCTTCCTCCTCAATGCAGAGCTCTTCCTACTTCTGCAAGGCTGGAGCCATGGGGAATACTCCCCTCCCCGGCGTGAGTATCGTGGGTTCCGCTTCTTGTAAATAATAATTCCTAAATAAATAATAAGTGCACTATTTGTTTACAAGCATTGGTTTGTCTTTTCTCTTCTGTAAGATGAATACTGAAATTGCTACTTGTTAGAAAATTTGTGCAGGATGGTTTTCTTTCAACAAATCACAGATACTTTGGAACAGGGCTTTTCTCTCTCTCTCTCTCTCTCTCTCTAAGACTATGGGGTTCCTGCCAGTTTCAACCCTCCCCCTCTTGTCGAGCCAGGTGGGGATGGGAATCCTAGGAAAAGCTCCTGGACTCTTAATTCCCCAAACATGGGAAGTTTGGGACAAGGTGGGGCAGTTCCCTGGGGTCCTAGAGACTCTCCTCTACCTGCCCACCAAGTTTGGTAAAGTATGGACTTGGGGGGGGGTTCAAGTTACAATCCCCCAAACAAGGTGCCCCAGGAAAGTACTGGAGTGTATAGAATGAACCCTGTGCAAGCTAGAGGTATCAAACTCACAGAAGACATTCATGGGATGCCTCCCTATATGCCCTACAAGTTATGTGTCACTTGGACTTGGGGAGTCCAGGTTACAGACCTCCAAATTAGGTGCCCCCAGGAAAGTGCTTTTCTGGGAGATGTCAGGTGTAGGTTCTGAAGTGTACAGAATGGACCCTGTGCGAGCTGGAGGCATCAAACTCATGGTGGACCTCCTTGAGATGCCCCCTACATGCCCTACAAGTTATGTGAGGGTTGGATTTGGGGGAGGGACCAAATTACGGACCTTCAAACAAGGTGCCCCCAGGAAAGTGCTTTTTGGGGAGATGTCAGGTGCAGGGTCTGGAGACTATAGAACAGACCCTGTGTGACCGAGAGGCATCAAATTGGTGGTGGACCTCCCCAGCATGCCCCCCTACATGCCCTACAAGTTATGTGCAAATTGGCCTTGGGGGGAGTCTGAGTTATGGACCTCTAAACAAGGTGCCCTCAGGAAAGTGTTTTGGGGTAGATGTCAGGCATGGGTTCTGGAGCGTATAGAATGAACCCTGTGTGAGCTAGAGGTATCAAACTGGTGGTGACCCCTGTGTGAGCTAGAGGAAACAAACATGTGGCAAAGCTCCCTGAGATGCCCCCCCCCCATGCCCTGACTTAAGTGGTCTGAGTTACAGCCCGCCAAAGACGGACCCCCCAGGAATGGGCTTTCTGGGAAAATGTTGTCAAATGTGGGTTCTGGGCTCATCCTCTCTCCAACAACCAGATGAACCAGGGCCAACCCCCTCCACCCTGGCCTGCGAGTCATGCACATGGCAGGTGGCTGACTCCGCGGGCCCACCCTTCCTCCAAAGGCAAGTTGGCTACAGTGCCCTTCAGAGGCCTAGAAATCACCCGCACGGTAGAAGGCTTGCTTCCTCATGCCCACCCTCAATCCATGGACAGACAACGTGACTGCAGGACAGGGCCAACCCTCCTGCCCTGCCCGGGGTCCAGAAGCAATCTCCCCGGGCCCACCCCGTAGCTAGGGAATTGTTTGGGAGGGGGCCTCGGGGGGCCCACCAGCTAATGAAATGAAAGTACAGTGCAGGTGGTCAGTTGGAGCACTTTGGGGGCAGCCCTGGAGGGAGGGGGCCCAGAAGAAACACTAGGGGGCCAGGCCCCGTGGGCCCCATGTTAGCTACGGGCCCCGGATGGATGTGACTGCCAGGTTTATCCTCCCCTTTCCCCTGTATTGGTAGACTCGGACTCTGGAGAACAGGTTTATCTGCCCCACTCCACTATATTGATAGACCTGGCCTTGGACTGTCACCCTGCACTGAGCCTTAGAGAATATACCAGCACTTGGGGGGGGGGGGAGACACATACGCACTTGCAGTATTGTTTGGGGGTGTTTTGTGTGAAATATGACAATTTACACATCAAGTATAACAGAGGTGGAACAATCACTGTCAGAACCCTGCCTAACCTAACAAACAGGAAGTTGCTTAAATGTTATCAACCTGGCCAAACTACATATTTATTCAAATATTTATATCCCACTTTTCCTGTGACTCAAGGCAGCTTACAAATCATACTGAAAAGCATAATAGGGGTGTGCAAAAAAAAATTGATTTCCCCCACTTCCATTATAGCCTATATGGTGATCATTACAGTCAATGGGCTCAGGCTGTAATGGAGAATCAATCTGGGGGTATCTGGGGTTCTGAGGGGGCTGTTTTTTGAGGCAGAGGCACCAAGTTTGCAGCATAGCTGCTGGTGCCTCTCCTCAAACCCCCCCCCCAGTT
>NW_015160373.1:33883-54957 GCF_001447785.1 Gekko japonicus
GAAGACACCCCACCACTACCTCCCCTCTTCGAGCGATGAGCAATGAAGGTGAACAAGCCATTTCCCAGCCGCAGCAGCAACCGATCAGCACAATGGCCGTTGCTCCGGGGTCAGGGCTGGTACCACCATTCGATACAGCCTGTCCACAGCAATGGGGAGCCTGGATCACCGGCCTGAAGTCAGCCCTGGTATTCTACCAGGTGACGGATGAGGCCAGGAAGAAGGGCCTCCTACTCGGGTCATGTGGACCCACCATCGTAGAGCTGGCCCAGTACCTCCACTCCCCTAAGACGCTCGATTGCACCTTCGACGAAATCGTCACGGCCAGCCAGAACCACTACATGCCGAAGCCTTCGGAGATGACGTGCCACGTGGTGTTCCACCAGCAGAGTCAGCAAGTCCGCGAAATGGCTGCAGAGTTCCTTGCAGAGCTCCGTCGCTTGGCCTCCGAGTGCAAATTTGGGGCTCATTTGGACATGGCCCTTCAAGACCGTTTCGTCACTGGACTACAGGAGGAGAAACTGCGGTGACGCATAATGGAGGGTGAGATGGTCACCATCGCGTCGACCATCGCCACCGCTGGGAAAGGTCCCACCCAGCAGCCTCCACCGCGCACAAGGTCGCCATCACCATGCCGGCCGACCCCGATGGCGCGGAAGTCCACCGCACACAAGCGCCATGCTGCAACCCAGCCACGAATGCGAGCTCCGCCCGCAAGCATCCTGGCTCAGCAGCCCCAGAGTGTGCCAGCTGCGGCGACAGGCACAACAGGAAAAAGTGCAGGTTACGCGACGCCAACTGTTGGAACTGCGGACGCACCGGCCACTTCGCCCGGGTATGTCGCTCCAAAGTGACCAACCAGACCCAGCCACCGCGCCACAGATTGGATGCCCACAGCACACAAAGGCTGCCTGTTGTGGGGAGACAGGGTCATGGTCCCCAGCGCCCTCCACCAACAAGTTCTCCAGGCCCTTCATGAAGCACACCCAGGCATAGTCAGGATGAAAGGCCTCACCGGGAGCTACGTTTGGTGGCCAGGCATCGATGCAGAGGTAGAGGCGTGGGTGAAACGTTGCCCGACCTGCCAAGCTGTCTGAACCAGCCCGCTGGGCAAGCCGGCCCAGTCATGGGAATCCACACAAACCCCGTGGTCCCGGCTCCACATAGATTTCGCCAGACCATTTCATGGACTGTTGTTCCTGGTGACTGTGGATTCCTATTCGAAGTGGCTGGAGATAAGCCCCGTCTCCAAGGCCACCATCCGTGCCCTCCGGATGATCTTCGCCACCCACGGGTTGCCCGACACCATAGTCTCGGACAACGGGACGGCATTTACGTCGGAGGAATTCCAGCAGTTTCTCCGTGACAACTTGATCAAACACATCAGGTCGGCGCTGTTCCACCCCGCTACAAACGTCCAAGCGGAATGCATGGTCCGGACGGCAAAGGAAGCGCTAAGCTGCCTGACAGTAAGAGACTGGAAGTTTCGCATTGCCCATTTCCTCCTGGCGCAACGCACAACGCCAAACTCCGTAAGCGGTCACTGCCCAGCGGAACTCCTCATGGGTCAGAGACCAACAATCCTCTCGGACCACCTACACCCTGATCGGGCCCCTGAGCCACGAAAATCCTCCGAGCAGCGGGAAGCACCCCGCGGGTCCTTCCCGGAGGACCCCGTCTTCGCCCGAAACTTCGGACGGGGCCCGGAATGGATCGCCGGCCGCATCATTCATCCCACTGGCACCGTCATGTACGACGTGTCGACTGAATGTGGGCAGGTCCTTCGGAGGCACATAGACCAACTCCAGCGATGCCTGCTCACGGAGCACCCGAGCACGCAGGTTCCAAAGCAGCAGGCAACCCCAGAGGAGGGCACCCAAGAGGCCTCAGGACAGGCACCCCCCAACCGAGGAGCGTCAGAACATTGCCCCCGTCCCCACGGCGGCTGCCGAGGGGGGCCCGACAACTGAGTCTTCTGAGCCAGAGGTGTCTGCACCACCAGTGCATTCCAGCCCATCTGGGGGCCCCCCGGAGGTTCCAGCACCGGCCCCCCGATGGTCCAATAGAGAACAGCGGTCCCCGTCATACTTAAAGGACTATGTAACCTAGGGTGGTCTGAACTATGGGGGGAGGGATGTTATGTCCGCTGACCACCACCAGGGGCTAGCAATTACCCCTCCGAGCTTGACTCCGAAGGAACAATGGGGACTGGGCTCCTAGTCTCTCCAAAGGGAAACCAATGGGACTGTGGCGGGAGATTTAAACCCACCAACAGGAAATAGGGATGGGTCCCCCCCCCAGTGTGTATATAGTCGGCCAGCTGGCCAGTGGTTCTTTGTCTTTGTTGTATACCAGCGAACCATGCTGTTCGCTACACCAGGATCAGCGGTTTCTACATGCGTTTAACCCACTGCACTTCAGCTACATTAGGGGTGTATTGCCTAATATGCAAATGAGTTCCTGCTACAAAAAGAGCCCTGATTAGAACTAAGCACTGAGGTAACCCTCCCTGCCCTCCCTCTCATGATCTGCCTCAGTTCACAGAATCAGCAGTGCTGGCCATCTAGCCTCTGTTTGAAAACCTCCCAAGAAGGAGAGCCCACCACCTCCCGAGAAAGCCTGTTCCACTGTGGAACCACTTTAACTGTCAGGAAGTTCTTCCTAATGTTTAGCCAAAAACTCTTCTGATTTAATTTCAACCCGTTGGTCCTGGTCCAACCTTCTAGGGCAACAGAAAACAACTCCACACTATCCTCTATATGACAGCCCTTTATGTACTTGAATATGGTTACATAGGGCAAGGGACCAATGAATATGAATTGTATCCACTTTTGATATGTATGCATGTCTATATCTCTGAAGTAGACTGATCAGTTAACCCAACAGGCCTTATTATAGTAGAGAAATAAAGTTTCATGTTACGTAGTAGAAAATGTGGCTGGATTTTAGAGAAGCATTTCATCTGTTTGTGTGAAAAGACCTTGAGCACTCAAGAAGAAGGAAGACAGGAATGTGCTTAAAACTGAATCGATTTGGTCAACTGTGATCTCCTTTGTTGTTTAATTACTCTGAAGGACAATTTATGGTCCAATGCTATGCATTAGAAAAACATTGCAATGGCCCTGTAGGTTCCAAAACATCCTCCTCCTTCTTCGTAATGCCAGGCACCAGGATGTCTGATAAGAGCCAAGGATTGTGTCAAAAATCACACCTTATCTGGGAAGCTCCCTATTCTATATAGATGCAAAGGGCCGTGAAGAATTCCAGAAGAAGACCTCAATATGCCTTAATGTCTCTATAGCAGATAAGCAATGCAAGTGTCGTAACCTTATCCTTTTTGGGGTACACCAATGGAGAGATGCCAACTCGTATGATGCCTACCTGTTTGGGACCAATAGTGCCCCTTATTGATTGAAAACTATTATGATGTCATTTTGGGTATAAGCCCTGCTGCCCTTCCTGTCTGGGCCAGAGATCAGCTTGGTAACACTGGGTGCTTTGGAATCTAGTTCTGTATCTCCTGTTTCATTTCAATAAACAGTTAGTTATCCAACTCACTGGACTCTGACTGTGTATCTTCCATCCGGCCCTGGGGACGCACGGGGCACAGATTTGTGCAGCAGTTATATCACCTCTGGAGCAGCTCTGAAGCACCTTACAGTCCGCCCTGGTTTTCACCACCCTGAACAACTTAGTGTCATCTGCAAATTTAGCTACTTCACTGCTTACTCCTGACTCCAAATTATTAATAAATAAGTTAAAAAGCACCGGACCTATTACCGAGCCCTTCAGTACCCCACTGCTTACCACCTTCCACTGTGAAAACTGCCCATTTATTTATATCTGAAGAAGTGACTCATGAAAGCTCATACCCTACCAGAAAATCTTTGTTAGGTTTTTGGGTGCTACTAGACTCCTGTTCTTTTCTACATTTATACTCACTCTCTATTTCCTGTTAATTAACCAGTTATTAATCCACAAGAGGACTTGTCCTGTTATCCTATGACTGCTGACTTTACTTGGGAGTCTTTGATGAGGAACTTTATCAAAAGCTTTCCGGAAATCTAGGTAAACAACATGAAATTGGGTCACCCTTGTCCACATGCTTGTTCACTACCTCTAAAGTTTAATATCTCCCCTTACAGAATCCATGAGATGGATTGACTCTATAAAGGAAGCCATTGCTCTCAGTTTGCAAGACCTGAGCAAAGCTGTTAATGACAGGATGTTTTGGAGGACATTAATTCATAGGAGCACCATATGTTGGAACCCCAATCCTCAGCCCACCCCAGGAGAGTTAATTTCTAGAAGATCCTTTATACTTACTACTGGCATCCAAGACATGATGATTTGTACTCAGGTCTTCTGTTGAATTTATTTTCTTTTCAACTTTCATGATCTTCAGGTGCGTTGGACTTCCCTAATATAAGAACATAAGAACATAAGAGAAGCCAATGTTGGATCAGGCCAATGGCCCATCCAGTCCAACACTGTTACATAGTGGCCAAAAATACCAGGTGCCATCAAGAGGTCCACTAGTGGAGCCAGGAAGCTAGAAGCCCTCCCACTGTTGCCCCCCCCCCCAGCACCACTTGCCCGAGACCGAGAGTTTCTATCTATAACTTGTGGCTAATAGCCACTGATGGACCTGTTGAAGTTGTCCATGCTTGTAGCTGCCACCAGTTCCTGTGGCAGTGAATTCCATGTGTGAGTCATTCTTTGGGTGAAGAAGTACTTCCTTTTATCCATTCTAACCTGATTGCTCAGAAATTTCATTGAGTGCCCATGAGTTCTTGTATTGTGAGAAAGGGAGAAAAGTACTTCTTTCTCTTCCTGCTCTATCCCATGCATAATCTCGTAAACCTCTATCATGTGACCCCTCAGTCATCATTTCTCCAAGCTAAAGAGCCCTAAGCACTTTAACCTTTCTTCATAGTGAAAGTGTTCCAACCCTTTTATCATTCGAGTTGCCCTTTTCTGCACTTTTTCCAGTGCTATAATATCCTTTCTGAGGTGTGGTGACCAGAACTGTACACAGTATTCCAAATGAGGTCGCACCATTGATTTATACAGGGGGATTATGATACTGGCTGATGTGTTCTCAATTCCCTTCCTAATAATCCCCAGCATAGTGCTGGCCTTTTGTATTGCAGTTGCACACTGTCTTGACATTTTCAGTGAGTTATCTACTACTAGCAGTAAAGCCCGTTGTGAAAGCAATACAACGAGATCTAGAAAGAGGCTCTGGGGCAGTGCTCTGGCTTTGGGCAAACAGTGTCAATTTGCTGTGGTGACCTCAGCAGGGTATAATGACAGAGTCCACTGTTTTCTCCAGAGGAACTGATCTCTGCTACCTGAAGAGCAGTTGTAATTGTGAGTAATCTGTAGCCCTCACCTGGAGATTGGCAGCAATTGTTACCCAGGACAAAATGGCTGGTTTGGAGGGTGGAGTCTATGGCATTCTACCTGTCTGAGGTCCCACCCCTCTGCAAACCCCACCCTCTCCAGGCTCCACCCCTCAAATCCCCAGGAATTTGTCAGCATGTAGTTGGCAACCCCATCTCCTTCCCAGCTAGCCACCAACCTACCATTATCTGCCCCTTTGACTTCAGCTGACTTCTGCCCTCCCTTCTGCAGAGCAGTTGTAATACTGAGTGCTCTCCAGCCCTCACCTGGAGATTGGCAACAATGGTTCCCTATGTGAGACTGACTGGTTTGGAGGGTGGAGTCTATGGCAGTGTACCTGTCTGAGGTCCCACCCCTCCTCAAACCTCACCCTCTTCAGGCTCCATCCCTCAAATCTCCAGGAATTTCCCATCTGGAGTTGGCAACCCTATCAGGATTGGCCCCAATGTGTTTTCTCCCAAAGGCCAAAGTAGGTGACAGGACCAAGCTTAGTTGCCTACCAACAGGCACTGAGGGGAATGTAGGGTTGCCAGCTCTAAGGAGGGAAATACCTGGAGGTTTGGGGGGTGGATTCTGTAGAGGGCCGGGCAACGGAGGCATCGGCCTTCCGTCCCCCACCTCGCCCCCCCAATCTCGGCCCGGGCGACCGACGTAAATGCACCAAACAATTCCTAAAGATTTTCCAAAACACTACTCTGTTGATAAATTGCAACACTTTGAATTTGCACCAAAGCTTTAAGATCTCTCCAGCTGTCACCTGGAGACTGGCAACAGCTTGTCTGGAGTGTGGGCAGTATGGCATTGTATTTGTCTGAGGTCCCCCTCTTCCTCCTCCTCCTCAGACCCCACCCTCAGCAGGCTTCATCCCTAACTGAAAATTCCAACTGCCTTGCGGGGGGGGGGGGGAGTTTGAGGTGTGGAATGGAGGGAGGTCCAATCAGCTTCCATATGCAAATGACCTTGGAACGCTGGGCGGGACTGCACAAAGCAGCCAGTCAACCCAGCCAGTGTCTTCTGAGTGGCAGTTCTTCTGGCCTAACACTAAGGAGGCCAAATTTAGAATGTTGCGAAATAGAACGTTGCTATTCAATTATTATAAGGGAGAGATGACTCCAAGATGTCTCTCTTGGTCAGTCTCCGCCAGTTTGGACCACATCAATGTGTATTTATAGTTAGGATTTTTGGCTCCAATGTACATCACTTTGCACTTGGCCACACTGAACCCCATTTGCCACGTTGACGCCCACTCACCCATCCTCGACAGAGTGCCTTATAATCCTCCCTGGTTCTCAACACCCTGAACAATTTAGAATCATCCACAAATTTAGCCCCTTCACTGCTTACTCCCAACTCCAAATCATTATTGAAAAAGTTAAAAAGCATTGGACCCAGTACTGAGCCCTGCAGTACCCCACTGCTCACCACCCTCCACTGTGGAAATTGCCCATTTATACTCACTCTCTGTTTTCTATTAATTAGCCAGTTTTTGATCCACAAGAGGACTTGTCCTTTTATCCCGTGACTATTGAGCTTACTTAGGAGCCTTTGATGAGGAACGTTATCAAAAGCTTTATGGAAGTCAAGGTAAACAACATCTATTGGGTCCCCCTTGTCCACATGTTTGTTCACCCCCTCAAAGAACACTAAGGTTAGTGAGACAAGATCTTCCCTTACAGAACCCATGCTGAGTCTTCCTCAATAGTATTAGTTCATCAGTGTGTCAGTTTTCTGATAATGTAGTCCTATTGTGTTGTTTGTTGGATGTCTTATGCTGTCTGATTACATTGTTTTCCTGTTTTGTAATTTGCCTTGAGTCTCAATGAGAAAGGTGGGCTATAAATGAAGTAAATATACAAATACATTCATCTTTGTTGTTACCTGTGAATTATTACAAGCTGCCATCGGCCTACCAGGTCTCTCACTATGGTGGGCAGCCTCGCAACCCTGGGGTCCCTGTTCCTACAGCTGCTCAGTGGAAAAGAAGGAGCAAAATGACATCATTTTGGTTTTGGACCCAGAAGTGATATAATATTATAGGTTTTGTGCAACACTTTAGGCATTTTCCAAATCTCTATGGTAAAAACCACAGAGATTAGGGAAATTACTAGAGTGTTGCCTCCATCGTGATGTCATTTTTGGACCAAAACTGGAAGTGATGTCACAATTCCAGTGACACCATTTTTTAAATTATTATTTTATTTCTATACTACCCATAGCCAAAGCTCTCTGGCCAGTTTACGACAAGTATTAAACAGTAAAATACAATAAATAAAAACATTAAGAATTAAAAATTAATTCAAAATAACATAAAAACAAAACATTAATAGAAACATAATAAAAGTTATTTAATTTTTAAAATAATAAAATATAATAGAAACAGTAGAAAACAGTTAACAAATGCACCTGGCTAATCATATCAGGCCCCTGAATGACCAAGGAGATCTTTAAAGGCCTCTGTAAAGAGTGCTGTCTTAACCTGGCACTGAAAAGATGGCAAATTTGGCACCAGGCAGGCCACAGCATTGAGATTGTTCCAAAGATGGGGGGCCACTACTGGAAAAGAAGTCCTCCCCCTAGTTGCCTCCCTCTGACATCTCCACCCCGATTGCTTCTGGGGGTTGTCGTTCTGGGTTCTTTAGAGAACAAAGGTGGTTCTAACTAACTGAATGATTGGTTAATAAGAGGGAAATTTAGGGAGACGTGTGTTCTGCATGGAGGAAATGCAAGGCAAATTATTGATGACATGCATTTTGTTTAGAGGCAACAAGAGAGATCACAGGACAGGCTGAACTTTGTAAGGAAAAACAACCATGATATGATAACGAAACCTTGTTAAAGAAAAATATATCTTCTTTAATTATCCACTGAATAACTAATCATTAAAGGTGTTTTCTTTGAGAGGTTCCGGTTTTGGCAATTCCCTGGACGGGTGCACTCCATCGAGCTCCAATGTGAGTGCCCTGAATCGCAGCAGATGGAAGGGGTCTTGGATGATTCTGAGCCCCCCCCCCAGAGCCCTTGTAGGGGGCTCATAGCCTGGGGTGATGGCCAAGGCATTATGCTGTTCTTTCTACTTTGTGAAAAATCGCTGGAATGAACTGTGAGTGTAAGCAAATCCCCATAAGCTAATCAAGAGGTGAAGTGGAGAACCGATCCAAAGCCCCAAGCTGATTCGGAGGGAGGGGAGGAGTTGGGGAATCCCCCCAGGAAAAAAAATAGCAGTTCTTAAGCGACACTAGGAGGCAAGTGACGGCTCCAATGAGAAAACCTTCAATATAGCTGAACGGGGTGCAAAATAGTCTAAAGTAGATTAAAATAGACAGACTTTCAGACTGTTTAACCAGATTTTACCTTGTGTAAACAATGTCAATGAGAGGAGACAAAATGGCATTGAAAAAAAAGACCTTCTCCAGGAACTGCCAGCTCAGTGACCTTGGCTCTTAAACCGGAAGCAGTTACTGACTTCCCAAACATGATGGCTATGGCGCTGCACCCTCTGTTGGACCAGATGATTAATACCAACAACAAGCTCTACTGTTTCCAGAAACAACTGATGGAAACAGTTAAAAGGGCAGATGAAACCGACAAAGCTGTGAAACAAGGCAAATGCTATTAAACAGAGACTGGAGGTCATGGAAAAAGAGTGGATCTCTGATAAAGAGCAACTGTTACAGCTTCAAATGGAGAAGTCATTATATGTCCTGCGGTTTCAAGGCATCTCAGAACAGAAAGGGGAGAATTTAAAAGAGCTATTAAGCGACGCATTGGCACCACTGACAGACCTTAAAGCGGATCTTCTACAAAGTGATATGGACATGGTTTATCGAACCTATCCAGAGTTCATCAAGAAAAATAAACTGCCTGGTGAAGTATTTGTTAAATTCTCCAAAAGAGCAACTAGAGATGTAATCTTGAAAGCGACTAATGGGAAATCTCTGAAAATCAAAGATGAAGAAGCGAAGATTTTAAAGGACATTCCATTTGAAATATGTAAGATGAGATGTCAATACAAAAGCTTAACTTCTTTTCTACATAACCATTCCATTCCCTTCAGGTGGATATTTCCAGAAGAACTTATATCAAACTATAATGGTAAAAAGGAGAAGATTGACTTTGCCCAAAAAGCAAAGACATATCTGGAACAGCAGCAAACAGCGCCTAAAGACAAAGGAAAAACAGAGGACAATACACAAGCAGAAGAAAAGAGTGATCATGAGTCTGAAGACAGTATAAGTATCCCTGACAGCTCCTCAGAAGGTTCTGATTCCGAAAAAGGAAAAGCAGCTCCTAAAACTCTTAAAGTCCAACTGAGATATGATAAGAATAAGCACAGGAGATAATTAATTAATGTAATGAACTCTGAAAGACTATTTGATGTATGTGAAACTATGATGTACCCAATTTGGGCTCCGGTCACACGGGCAGGAAAATGTGGGGGGGAAGCGTGGCTGTTTGCCCCGGGGCAAACTAACGCGCGGTTAAGCAATCAGACCTCCCGTGGAGGTACCGTGGAGGTTCCGTGGGTAGGGAGAGGTGCCGATCACAGGACAATCCTGCGCACAACAAAGAAGCGCGCGGTGCGGCAAACTGGGTTTTTTTTGTGTACACCACAAATGCACATGCTCCAATGGGTGCTTGTGTGCATCCACGGAGACTTGGGGGGGGGAACTTGTTTGCAAGGGGACATGGGTGGGCGCCGGATGCCACCGGAAACGCGATCAGACGCCCGCCCTTGCCCTGCGGTTTCCGGAAACTAGTACCTCCGTGGTACTAGTTTTTCGCAGTGCGGTTTCGGCGGGAAGCCTCGGTTGAGCCACGGGAGTGCTACGCTTCCCAGATGTGCCGGTGAGATCGCGCCCGGAAAATCCGCCTGTCTTCTGTCCCTCTAGCGTGGCTAATGTTCCGTGTGACCGCAGTCTTGGTTAAATAGACTTGATTTGGCTTTATTGAGTTTGAAATAAGGTATTCAGTATTATTCCTTTTTTTCCTTTTTATATATCGACAACTGTAGGAAATGACTAACAAGATAACTATATGTATTATGATCCTTGCTATATCTTTATGTTTTACTGGTTTAGTGTTATAGTATCCAACCACTTCCCTTCCCATATGTAGTTTTGTAGTAAAAAAAGCAATACAATTTTTCAAAAAATAAATGAAAAATAATGGTTTTTTCTTTGAACTAAATTGGTCTCAAGTTTTTCTTTCTGACGGTACAGCGCTCAATAGACCATTTCACTCAAGATTTCATCAGATGAGACCTTACACCTTTTGTATTTTTTCTACTCCCTCTTCCTTTCTAACTTACATCATTTAGTTAAAGCAGAAAGGAAGGAGCCTCTTCGGAAAGTGGTGAGGAATGATAAGCACCAAATCAACAAGTATGACTTCACAGATACATCCAGCAGCCTATGTATATTGTCAGCTTCAAGGCAAAGGTGGGGAAGGCAGTGAAAGAAAGCATGTTCAGTTGGAACTACAAGCATGGTGCTACTTGTCCGTTTCATAGCACCCCTGACTGCTACCAGATATTTGCTGTCTTGGCAAATTATGTTGAATTTGCTGTGAAGTTGAGGAGGAAGTTAACCCTGTAATCGCTGATTTTGTAGAAGAATCTTGTTTTGCCGTGATGTGAATGCGTGCTCTGCTTATGCCCAGTGGATGTAGGTCACTGTGATTAGTAACAATGTATGTCGCTGATTTTGTTTTGCCGTGATGTGAATGTGTGCTCTGCTTATGCCCAGTGGGTGTAGGTCACTGTGATTAGTAACAATGTATGCCACATAGACAGTCTTCATGGAGGGAATGTTCACTATGCATGGTGAATGGATGAGGCTGCAGATGGTTCCCAGTTTAGGGATGCCAGTCCCCAGTTGCTTTCCTGGCCGATGCCTATTGCAGCCACAGGTATGTCGTGTTTGGCTCCTCTTTATAGTGTCCTCTCTGTTCAGGTGGGTAAGTGGTCTGCCCTAAGACCAGAGGGACACAGCAGGCAGGATGTCTTCAAAACCTTCTTTAATGTGCAGAGCAGGAAGGCAGAAAACAACTTAGACTCAACAAGGGTTGGAGTCTTAACTACCAACAACCCAGCTCTAACTAGTATATTCTAGAAGACACATCCATTGATGTGAAGAGAGGGAGTTCCACTTAGGACCTAATCCTGTCTCTTAAAGAGACAGCTTCGTATACTACATCCTCCCTCTTTACATGGGTATTCCCCAGTGTGACATGTCCCCAAATGAAATATCTATCACAAGTTTGGGGTCAGAGGTTCAAGCACACACCTCTCCTACAGGGAGGAGCGTGGACCTAACAGAAGCAGAAGAAATTAGGAAAAGATGACAAGAATACACAGAAGAACTATACAAGAAGGACCTCAGTGTCCTTGACAACCACAACGGTGTGATCACTAACCTTGAGCCAGACATCCTGGAGTGCGAAGTCAAATGGGCCTTAGAAAACATTACTAACAACAAAGCTAGCAGAGGTGATGATATCCCAGCTGAACTAGTCAAAGTCTTAAAAGATGATGCTGTTAAAGTGCTGCACTCAATATGCCAGCAGATTTGGAAAATGCAAAAGTGGCCGCAGGATTGGAAAAGTTCAGTTTACATTCCAATCCCAAAGAAAGGCAATGCCAAGGAATGTTCAAACTATCACACAATTGCACTCATTTCACACGCTAGCAAGGTCATGCTCAAGATCCTACTAGCTAGACTTCAGCAGTATGTGGATAGAGAACTGCCAGAAGTACAAGCTGGGTTTCGAAGAGGTAGAGGAACTAGAGATCGAATTGCCAACATTCACTGGATTATGGAGAAACCAAGGGAGTACCAGAAAAACATCTACTTCTGCTTCATTGACTATGCTAAAGCTTTTGATTGTGAAGATCACAACAAACTATGGCAGGTCCTTAAAGCAGATGATACCACTCTAATGGCAGAAAGTGAATAGGACCTCAAGAGCTTCTTGCTAAAGGTGAAAGAGGAGAGCGCAAAAGTTGGCTTAAAACTCAACATTAAAAAAACCCTAAGATTATGGCATCCAGCCCCATCACTCCTTGGCAAATAGATGGGGAAGTCATGGAAGCAGTGACAGACTTCACGTTCCTGGGATTCAAGATAACTGCAGATGGTGACAGCAGTCATGAAATTAAAAGACGCCTGCTCCTTGGGAGGAAAGCGATGGCGAACCTAAACAGCATGATAAAAAGTAGAGACATCACCCTGCCAACAAAAGTCCGCATGGTCAAAGCAATGGTATTCCCAGTAGTCATGTATGGCTGCGAGAGTTGGACTATAAGGAAGGTCGAGCGCCGAAGAATAGATTCTTTTGAACTATGGTGCTGGAGGAGACTCTTGAGAGTCCCTTGGACTGCAAGAAGAACAAATCAATCAATCCTCAAAGAAATCAACCCTGACTGTTCCCTTGAAGGCCAAATAATGAAACTGAAGCTCAAATACTTTGGCCACCAAATGAGAAGGGAGCACTCACTGGAGAAGACCCTGATGCTGGGAAAGATTGAAGGTCAAAGAAGAAGGGGACGGCAAAGGATGGTTAGACAGTGTTATTGAGGCAATAAACAGGAAAATAACTCTGGAGCATGACGGAAGACAGGAGGGCCTGGTGTGATGTGGTCCATGGGGTTGCAAAGAGTCGGACTCGACTGTGCGACTGAACAACAACAAAACAAAATCAGCATATTTACATGGGAAGCAACTGACCTGCCCACTCCTGGTCGGGGTGAATGTTTGTTGTAGATCTGTTGACAATTCTGGAGCCTTTGCAGAATGAACAGTGTCCCCAAGACATGTAACTCAATAGTCCTGTGCTGAAGTAACCACTGGGGGCTTACAGGAGCAACAAAACAACAGATTGGCGATGCAACAAGATAGTTCTTGGCCCCCAATGGAAATATTGGGCCAGGCTTGTAACTTGTTACTCAACCTCTTGTTACCCTCCCAGACAGGCGTAAGCTAACTTTATAGAAAAACTGGGGCACTGACCCCCATAATAGTCTGGGAACTTCATACCTGCAGGACCACCTCTCCCAGTTCACCCATCCACACCCTCCAGTCAGTTCTTGGGTCTTCTTGCAGGTGTGAGACCAGGCGAGCCAAGAAGTCCCACGGCCACCAGCTCTTTCCATTGACGGATTGCAGGATCCAACCCACTGTGTTTTCATTCCAACCCATTTCCATGTTTCCTGAAATATTGTTTATAACGCCCCTGTATAGATCAATGGTGCAGCCGCATTTGGAATAGTGTGGGCAGGCCTGGTCCTTGTATTTCTAAAGGGATTTTCCAGAGCTGGGAAAAATAGAGGAGGGATACCAAGATGATTTAGGGGCGAAGCACCTTTCCTATGAGGAAAGGCTGAAGAATCTGAGGTTCTGTGATCATTAGGCTCTTTTGAACGCATGACCTTTTGAGATATAAACCGAACTCTGAGGTGACTGGCACTGGCCAGAGGTCACACAGTGAACTTCATGGCTGATGAGAGATTTGAACCCGTGCCCCCCGCTTCACATCTGCCACTTGAACCATGGTGTTGGCATTTTGGCCATCAGCTGCCTGGGATTCAGCTCTGCTCTTCTGGTCCTGTGCCCTGCGCTTTATCTTGTCTAGATGCAATTTGTCTCCTGTCACATCTGTGGTTTACTTGACAGGCTGGCAAGTGAAAGAGAAACAGATACATAGGACCGAAAGGGCTAGGGGGATTACCTGATTGTACAGTGAGGGTGTGTACATTCAAACGCCCACAGTTCTTTTATTGCCTGATTCTGTTTCCCAGGAGAACTAAGTTTGGCAGCTGCCTGCTTTGTTCTTTAAATAAATAAGCTGGTATGTGAATGGCTTGGGAATAATAAAAGGAAACAAGACCATTAAAAGTCACAGAGACTGGGGGATTCTTAGAGTGGAACTCAAAAGTTAGGTCACTTCCAGGTCAGATGTCACCCCACCCCCTTCTCCTGCCACAGAGAGCAGCAACAGGAGGCAAGCAGGTGCAACAGACCAAGGAGCAAGACATCCAGAACTCTGTAGAGTTTCAGTTTAATGAGGACAACCCACAGCCAGCTCACTCTTTGAGGCTCCTCCAAACGTGTCCTATACCTCCTTCAAAGGGGCCGACAGTGTCTCCTCCTTTGGTCATTCTCAGGGACATACTAGAAACAGGCCCTCCTGGAACTTTAACTCTCCGATGAATCCTCCATCTTTGTCCGTGTAGCTGGGCCGGGCTGACCATGTAGTTAAAATATGTCTTAAGGCTTCTATTTACGTTTGCAGGTGAATCCAAAACCCAGAGACCTGATTGAAATTAACGGGCCTGTGTACAACATTGGACTATCTACATAGACGATGGATATGTGGTCCACCTGGCTACAGAAAGTAAGGTCTTCTCTGCTACAGAGCAGAAACCAAGGTTTACATCAGAATGATCCACTGGGAGTGGTTACACGTAGAACACTAATAAGGATTGATTCACACATGACAAAGGTGCGCTCTGGAGTCCCATGCCTCCAAGCCCCATTGGTACACGTGTAGCCCATCAGTACACATAGGTTTCCTCAGTGTGGGGGGGTGTTTATTCCTGTAAAGTAGATTATGGTGGGTAGCCTTGTTGGTCTGAAGCAACAGAACAAAATTCGAGTCCAGTGGCACCTACCTTTAAGACCAATAAGGTTTTATTCAAGGTATAAGTTTTTGTGTGCACATGTTGTATACTAATTTGCTGCTCACCCTCTGCCTATATGTATGGACTGGTAACTTCCATTTCAATCTATCAGAAAGCCAGTTTGGTGTAGTGGTTAAGAGTGGTGGACTCTAATATGGAGAACTGGGTTTGATTCCCCACTCCTCCACATGCAGCCAGCTGGGTGACCTTCGGTCAGTTACAGTTCTCTGAGAGATGTTCTCTCAAGAGCAGTTATCTCAGAGCTCTCTCAGCCCCACCTACCTCACAGGGGTGTCTGTTGTGGGGAGACGAAGGGAAGGAGATTGTAAGCCGCTTTGAGACTCCGAGTGAAAGGTGGGGTATAAATCCAATCTCTTCTTCTACCTGAAGATGTGTGCGTGCAGTGCACACTAAAGCTTATACCTTGAATAAAGCAGTGGACAATTCACAATACATGGTAAACATTCCCTCTGCAAAGATTCTTTGTGTTGCATGTTGTTGTTCAGTCGCACAGTCGAGTCCGACTCTTCGCGACCCGATTGTCACAGGGCATAACCAGAACATACGTCCACATCACTGCAAAACAAGCTTCTTTCAACAAAATCAGCAATTACAGGGTCAATCCCTCCCCCCAGCTTCACTTCCTGGTTTTCAGCGTCTCAAGTCTCCAAAGTGTCTGTCAAATCCTACCCCCTTCTCCTGGTTCTTCTTCGATGGCTTCCCTAGGGGCTTAGCACCTGGATCAGAACCTGGGACCAGATGATTCAGCTCTGTTGCCCTTTGCTTGACTGTAGATGGCCCTACCCAAACAGCAGATGGCTTGGAAGTTCTCAGAGTTTTCAAAACCAACATGGCAAACTCCTTCCTTAAATTCATGTAGGTGTACATTTTTATCATTCCACAACTTCTCTATGCACTGGGCTTGGGATATATTCTCATGAGCCAAAGTTTCCCTGAGTAAGTTCTGCAATGTGGCCACATAGTCCACAATGGCTGCTGGTTGGAATGTTGATTCTCCCTCCCACTGCGCTTTAACCACTTCCAGGGGTCCCCTTACCTGCCGACCATACATCAGCTCAAAAGGACTGAACCCCAAACTACTTTGCTTCACTAGGGTTGCCAAGTCTTACCTTAAACTGCAGCGGGGGACTCCGTGTGTGTGTGTGTGCGCGCGTCACTTCCTGGTGACGTGCTGACGCCAGGCACGTCCCGTGCTTTGGGGGTGGGGTTTCCCCCAGGGCCCGATCCGCCGGTGGCGGGGAACGGGCCTCTGGGGCAGGGGTTTCCCCACCCCCCAGGGGGACTTGACAAGCCTAACCTTAACATACACACACACACACACACACGGTACACAGAAAGTAGCAGCTGTGGGTTTTTATCCCAGTCATTGTGTTGCTCAGTCACATACTTCTTAATCCAGGGGGCCCCAACCTTTTTGAGCACGCAATGATCTTTGTAGTTCTGACAGTGTGGGGGCGCAGCCACAAAATGGCTGCCAGACATGGCTGTTGCTGGAGGCAGAGGCAGTCACAAAATGGCTGTCACGGCTTACTTTCAGTCACACAGTGAAGATCCTTGTCCTGTGTTGGCAGCTGCTGCCAAAGCAACATTTAAAAATTCTATACTGCCAATCAAATCTCCAATGGCCAATCGGAAAGCTTGCTGGGCAAAAGCCCCTACCTGCCCCCCCTTTCTAAAAGCACTTGGTGAGCTCCAAGAAATGTTTCAGTAGACACTGGGGCACCAACTTGGGGACCCCTTGTGTTAATCTTTGCCCCCAGAGTTGGCGTTGAAATCTGTGGCCCCATCAGTCTCATGGTGGTAAGCAGCAGAGGTGACATGCTTGACCCCCTCCCAATGGTCCCAAAGTTCCTTAAAGGTACTGGAGAAGAATGTGGTCCCTAAGTCTGTGAGGACCTCCTTCGGCATCCCTGTCCTGGCAAATACGGGAACGAGGGAGTCTGCCAGAGTTTGCATCAATCCTGTACAGAGGTTGGGGTTCAGAGAAGCATGTTGCCCGAGCCTGACCTACCAGAACCAGAATGAAACAGTTCCCTCTCTGGCTTGGGCTTGCTAAATGGAGCCATAATACCTCTGCCCACCCATGCTCACGATGCTCCTATGATAGGCAGGTTTTGCAGTGGAGCTTTTGCCTTGTCCTGGGGCTTTCCTACCTTCTGGCAAACCAAGCAGGAGCGGCAGAAATGCTTCGTGTCTCTCCCTATCCCTGGCCAGAAGAAGTTCTGCGCCAGCCGGTCCTTCGTCTTGCGTATTCCTAAATGACCACTCAGAACTGCTCTGTGTGCTAAACTTAAAATATTTCTCTCTGTGTGGTTTTGGAACTAGAAGTGGTTGCTATGGTTGCCAGTCACACCTTTAGGCCTGGTAGCTTCAAGGACACAAGAATCTAGGAGGGTACATTCCACGTTGTTAGCATCTGAGCTCATGGGTGCAGGGCTGGCCCAAGGTTTGTTTGCGCCGTAGGTGGGGCTACCTTCTGACACCCCCCACGCCCACCAATTGCAGGTTTGCCAACCTCCAGGCAGGTCCTGGAGAGAAGGAAGTTGCCTTCCTCACACACCCCCCACAAAAGAAGCAAAAACCTCTGGGGGCAAAAAGACTGGACAGGAAGGGGACTGGCAGGCAGGCAGGAAGGGAGCCGATGACTGGGCGCTCCTTGTAGCGGGGACCGGCTGTTTGCACCCTTCACCGCAACCATGGGCAGGCTGGCTGGCGGGGGCTGCTCCGGGCTGCTCCGTCCTCGACTTCAGCAAGGGCGGTCTCTGGCGCAGAGCAAGAAGGAAGCATTCGTCGGAGAGGGCAAGAAGGTGGTTTTGGCTGCGGTGGGGATGCACCGCCAGCTGCCATCAGGGGGGGCATTCTCGCAGGAGTGCCTTGCCTGCCCCGGTGTCTTACTCCCGAGGACTAGATTGCCTGGCACCGAGTGGGGGACCTGCTTGGGAGTCAGCGGGACAAGCCTGCCACGAAGGGAGACCAGAGCAGGCTTTGCGAGCTACGGGGGGCAAGGCAGGCACGACGAGGAGAGTCCGGAAGCCTCTGGTCGGAGGATCCAAATCGGGGGAGAGCTGCAAACGGCATGGGAGCAGCAGACCCACCACGTCCCTCCCTTTCCGGAGCAAAATGGGCAGCGGCAGGTGGATCCCCTGGCCAAGGAGAGGCACTTGCAGCCTCCACACCTCTCCAGCCCCCGGGGCAAGCATTCCCAGCCCGCCCCCCGGCCTGTCTCCAATGATCTGATGGGGTCCACTTGCAATCCAATGCAGAAAAACAAAAAATGGCCTGGCACCACTTTTGAGTGGATCAGGACATAGGCATTGACTCCGGGTCAACCACTTGAACAGAAGAGGCGCGGGAGTGAGGGGCTTTGGCGGAAGTGAGGGGCTTTGGCATTGGCTCCGGGTCAACCACTTGAACAGAAGAGGCGCGGGAGTGAGGGGCTTTGGGTCCAGCTTGGCGCCCTAAGGGCCGGGCTGTGCTCTAGGTGAATGCCTAGTTCGCCTAGCGGGTGAGCTGGCCCTGCATGGGTGGGAGAAGGTGTTTGTTTAATTGAACTTCAGGGTGTTCGGTCTGACATTTGGTCTGATTGGCAAACTCGTCTCATTGATTGAACTACCCGCTTAACAACATACCCTTATTATTCAAGTTACATTATTCGCTATACATTTGATTGGTTAACTAGAACCAGGCCAATCTGGGTCATTCTGGATTTTTGAGCAGCATGCATGGCACTATGACCTTTAAGAAACTTTGCCTGTGTTGATGCAGCCTGAATATCAGGTATAAATTAAGGTGCAGCACATGGCAGGCTAAGGACCCTTAATCCTCCTTGACTGACCATTCTGGCTTAGTGTATGCCAGCTTTTGAGACTGGGGTGAGTTTTCTTTTGCAGCTCCTAATTTTTTCAAATTTTTCAAATATTTATATCATGTATGCATTCTCACTTGTGTATTGTTCCAATATTTATATTTTGTATGCATTCTCATTTGTATATGCTTTGAATTTGCATTCAGTCCCATTACAGCCATGCTTGAATAAGAATTATTCGAAACGCGGCAACAGGCATCCGGATTACGCGTCGGCTTTTTATGGCTCAGAAAATTTGATGAATTGCACTCCAATTTGGACTTTGATATTGCTTCTATGCTGGAGCAGACACATGGAAAGACTGTGACTTGTTTCTATTATGATTTATTATTGCACTTTGGCCTATTGATTTATACCATACTTGTTATGTTTATTTGATTTGTAGTATACTTGCTGTTATGCTTATTTGATCATTATATACTTGCTTACTTGCTTGTGCGTTATTATTTTTTGCCAGTGGTGTTCTTTTTTGTTTCCTGCATTGTACACTGGCTTTCCCCCCTCTTTTTTTTGGCTGCATGTGTATGGATTACATCTGATTTCGGGACACTTCTTGATTCTAGGTGAGTCATAGTGGCTGGAAATCTTGTCTTGGACTTTGGAACCCTATCGGACTCAGTTTTATGGGTAATTTCTAGATCATAGAATTATAGAATTATATGTTTGTAAGTGAGCTTAGTTTAGACATAGCCATATTATTTTTATCCTCTCTGTTCACTGCTCTTTTACTGACTATTCATGTACAGTTTTATAATACAGCAATTATTTTGTGGTGTTCTTAAATTTAAGAGGCTTCAATCTGAATCCAGTATTTTACTCTCCACTGAATCCACAGTCTCCACCTGCCTTTTCTCTCCCTGCCTCTGTTCTCTGTAAGTCCATCCCAATTATAAACTTGGCCAGGTGGATGCAATGGACCACGATGTCCTGTAGCCTTGTCTAGCCCCAATATGTGACTTCCACCCTAGTCATGGGAAGTTTAACCACTAGATTCTCAGATGGTTGCACCAACATGTACTCCTGAGGAACAAGCTTTCTGGGACAGAACAGACTACAATGGACGGGTGATCTCTCTGCTCCAGAGTCACACGTTACCCAAATTCACTTGCCACCCACTTGGATAAACTATCCCTTCCCAGCCCTTGCCTCCCACCTTGTACAGTAATCCAACACACTTTGTATACATACTGGGTTGGGGTTCCCTGGTTTCTCTTTCCTGTCACAAGCACTCATCCCTGGAGCTCACCTTGGTGAGGAAACTCCATCCGTGGCCCCTACACTCTTTGCTCCACACAGGCTGTGATCAGACAGCAGGTTTTGGCACGGTCTGGCCATGCCTCTAATTTCTCCGGAGTTATTTGTTCTGGAGAGGTGTAACCAGACATGCCACCCTATTCCTGTCTCACCCTGTGGTTGACTGTTCAGACCACTGCTATGTAGTCACCATGGAGAGGGCGGGCAAGCAGCTTTTAAAAAAAATGTGCACATGCGCATAACTGCTGATTCACTAGGAGCAGACCCAGCTGAGCTCTGAGCAGGAGCAGGAGACAGAGGTGCTAAAGGGTGAGTGTTTTTTTTAACTTGCTTTCAGCTGAGGGGATTCAGCTGAGGATATTGTGCGGGAGAACTGGTCTGGGACTGGTCTGGGAGTGTGTGAAAACGCTTAGAGTTGTTGCAGAGTCCTGGCTGCTTGAGAGAGGGAGAGGAAGGGACATTGTTTGACTGTGATTGACTGTACTTTAGTATTTAAGAAACCACCTTCCAAGAGGCACGGGCTCTGTGAGACGCCCAAGAAGAGCCAGAAAGCGAAGGCCCTAGGCTCTTTGTCTTCCCCGTAAAGTAATTTGACTTTGACAAGAAAAACCACATAAATACAAAAGGGTTTTAAAAGGGGGATTATATTTACTTATTTTAAAAGAATTATGAAGCCAGAATGCCAGCAGGGGGTTGGGGGCTATCCAGTGTTTTGCACGGAGTGTCACATGTATGACTACCTGCCCCCTGGACAAAAGTCTTGGGTGTGTGCTCGGTACAAGGAGCTTCTGGCTCTCAGGGAACATGTGTGCTCCCTTGAGGCCAAGGTGGCTGACCTGGAGAAGCAGAGAC
>NW_015160373.1:55437-55539 GCF_001447785.1 Gekko japonicus
CTCAGAAGTGCTACCTGTTCCACGCGCAGGGCCGGAGAGACAGGCACAGATCAGGAGTCTCAATGCGTGGATGAGACGATGGTGTAGGGGGGCAGGGTTCAG
>NW_015160373.1:56572-56702 GCF_001447785.1 Gekko japonicus
TAAAATGATGAATGAATTAAAGATAGCAGCTAGACAAAAACACTGTGTCGTAATAGGTGATTTAACTACCCACACATTGATTGGGTCAATATGTGTTCTAGTCGAGAAAAAGAGATTGAGTTTCTAGACA
>NW_015160373.1:57256-60305 GCF_001447785.1 Gekko japonicus
CAATAACTAGCAATCCAAAACAGCCCAGTGGAGCCTGAGCAGTGGGTGTTGCCTTCTGACAAATTTCTGGTGATGTCAGGGAGTGTGGCATATGCAAATAAGTTATGCTAATGAGTTATGCTAATGAGCTCCTGCACTTCGTTTTCTACGAAATGACCCCTGGTTCTAATTAACTGACTGATTGGTTAATAAGTGGGAAGATTTATGGAGACGTGTGCATGGAGGAAATGCAAGACAATTTATTGATAACATGCAGTTTATTGAGATGCAACAATTGACGTGGGTGGGTGTTTTTCTCCTCTCAAGATGACGTTGCAGGAGCTGGTGTCTCCATCAGATGTGACTTACAGCGCCTCAAAGAGGAAGGAGCCTCTTCAGAAAGCGGTGAGGAATGATAAGCTCCAAATAAACAAGCATGACTTCAGATACATGCGGTGCCCGTGTGCACCGTCAGCTTCAAGGCAAAAGAAAAAGCAAATACAAAGGTGGGGAAGGCAGTGAAAGAAAGCATGTTCAGTTGGGACTACAAGCATCGTGCCATTTGTCTGTGTCATAGCACCCCTGACTGCAACCAGATATGTGTTACCTTGGCAAAATATCTTGAATTTGCTGTTAGACTCCTGGTCCCAGAGTCCCACTAGTTCAGAGCCATGAGCAAACATTTAAAGTTGTGATCCTTTGTTTCAGTGTGCATCTCCTTGCATTTATTTAGTTTAAACATTTTTATCCCACCCTTCCACCCAAATAGGGCCTTCTAGGTGGATGTTGTCAAAGCTAATCCTGCCTTGGTACAGTAATGTAACCAAAGTTAAACCCAGGTAGATTCAAGTCACTCCCCAGTAACTTACATGAAAATGAAGTAAGAACCTTTATTAAAGAAATTCAGAAAAAGTTTTTGAAAGCAAGTTGTATAGTGGAGTCATAATGCATCTAAAATAGTGGGAGGCTAACTGACTGTGCTACTGTGGCCCTGGTCACACAGCAATGTTGCCACGGGAGAGGCACGGATGGTGGGCGGATTATCCGGGCGCGATCACACCCCAACATCTGGGAAGTGGAGCGCACCCGTGGCTTACCGCTGACAATGCGAGTTAAAAAACTAGTACCTCCAAAGTACTAGTAAACGTTTGCCATGGGCTGCCTCCAGACGCCTGTGGTTTGATCATGCCGGCGCGCAGCATTCCCCTCTGGTCCCTCGTTTACCCGCCAGCGCCGAGGGAAGGACCCATGGTGTGCCGCCCGCGTGTCTGATCATGTAATCGCGGATCAAACTGCACCGGGGCAATTAGCCATGCCTTCCCCCATGATATCCGGCCCTGGCGGAAGAGCTCCGTCTTGCAGGCCCTGCGGAACTGCACAAGGTCCCGCAGGGCCCTGATCTCCTCCGGGAGCTCGTTCCACCAGATAGGAGCTGCCACCGAAAAAGCCTTGGCCCTAGTCTCAGCATATTTAGCATCTCTAGTAGCTGGGACAACCAAAAGATGTTTTGACCCAGACCGTAGTGCCCTTGGAGGCACAGAGAACAGATCAATTCATGGCTACTTGCCGTGGTGACTAAAAGGCAGCAAACCTCTGAAACCCAGTCTTAGGAGGCAGCATCAGGGGAAGTCCTCGGCCTCTTAGGTCTGCTTTTTGACCCTTTGGAGTAACTGGTTGGATGCTGCGCAAAGCAGGATGCTTCAATAACTGGACCACTGAACACTGGTAGATGTTGTGGGACATGCCCTGTCCCACTGGGGTCATCTGGGTGTTTGGAATGCCCCGTGGCTGCCCTGGGTCTCCATCGGGTGGCACACTACCTTCCCAAGCTTTCCGTGCTCCCAAAGGGGTCACTGACATCTCTCAGAACTGAGACTACCCTGGTTGCTGTCCTGGATGACCTCCGGCTCCATCTTGACAAGGGCACTTCAGCACTGCTGATCCTTTTGGATCTGTTGCCCAATCTTTTAAAATTTACATTTAAGAACTGGTACTTTCTTATGGAACCATGTTGGGCCTAAAATAAGAGATCGCAGTGTACATTTCCAGCATGTTGTGGTTATAAACCGAACTATAAAATCAGTGCACAATTTTTCAAAATACTTTTAACACTAGATGTCTTGAATTGCATATGAATTCAGTTATACTTTGATGTACAGCTTGAGATACTTTCAGATAGTTTTGATTGATTTTTCTGTAATTATATCAAGGATTTTTGGAGATCTTGTTCGGTATCCAGAACAAATTTAGAGTCCAGTGGCACCTTTAAGACCAACGAGGTTTTATTGGAGGTATGAGCTTTCGTGCGCATGCACTTTTCCAAATACATGTGTATCCAGTAATTCATGCCACCCCATCGGTACATGTATGCTAATTTGCCGCTCACCTTCTATCTATATCTATTGACTGGTAACTTCCATTTCAGTGTATCTGAAGAAGTGTGCATGCACACGAAAGCTTATACCTTGAATAAAACCTTGGTCCTAAAGGCATCACTGGACTCAAATTTTATTCTGTATAAAGCAGTATTTCCTTTTGTCTCTCCTGAACCTACTACCCCTCAGCTTCAATGGATGTCTTCGAGTTCTAGTATTTGGTGAGGAGAAAAATTTCTCTTTGCCAACTTTCTCCTCCCCATACATAATTTTATAAACTTCTATCATACCCCTCCTTAGTCTTTCCTCATAGGGAAGGTGCTCCAACCCCCTAATCATCTTGGTTGCCCCCCTCTGTGCTTTTTAGTTGAGAGTAATGCCAAGCCTTAGTGATGAGGGGAAAACTTTGGTCATACACAGATAGCTGAAGACTGACCAGTTTGTATGTTTTGGATTGATGTTAACCTGCCCATTTCTGTTATTCTTTTGGAAAGGCTGTAGCCTACCTGTCCTTTGAAGCCCACCCAGGAAATTCAGCAGCCCCATCTAGCAAGGACAGCTGGCAACAACCAGCACCGCAGTTGTTGTCTCAATGCAACTGCATCCCTTGAACCAAGTGTTCTATTAAAGATGCCTGATTTGTCAAAAAAAAGGTAGTTTGTTGCTATCAGTTCATTAACCCACTTGCTCCAGAA
>NW_015160374.1:0-38429 GCF_001447785.1 Gekko japonicus
GCCGGTGGAGCACAGTTGGCAAAAGACATCCTCCGTAAAGCACAGCCACACAAATGCTTATAACAGGTAGGCTGCACATTCAATCAAGTCAATTAAAAAGATCTGAAATAATTTGAGACAAAAAAATGGAAGGCACAAGAAGGCAATGATCTAAGCGAGGGGATTCAAAAAATAAGAACAAACCCTACAGACACAAAAATATGTACCTAAACAATCCATCTTCTAGATATATTTCCTTAGATAGAGATGGGCACAAACCAGGAAAATGCACTGTAGCTCAGGGTTCACGGCAGACTCATGAACTGAACCACAAACCTTCACAAATTAAAAAAAACTTCATATGAATTGAACCGATTTGTGAAGTTTGTGATGCAGTAAATCCCCCCCCAGTGCTAGAGACACCAAACTTACAGGAGATTTCCAGCTGACTCTCCTCTATCTGCCCTCCAAGTGGATTTACAGGGTTCGAGTTATGCCCCCCCCCCAAAAGAATTGCTCCCAGGAAAGTGCTTTCTGAGGAAATGACAGGTTCAGGGGGTTCAGGAGTGTATAGAACAGATGCTGTGTAAGCTAAAGTAACCAAACTTGCAGCAGACCTCTGGCTGACTACCCTCTGCATGTTGTCCCAGTTATGTGCAGATTGGATTTATGGGGTCTACGTTACACCCCCTCAAAGAAGATGCCCCTATCCTCCATTGTTTCTGACGGAGGGGGAAAAACAGCAAAAAAGGAAGGGCAATAGAAGCCCCACAGAACAGAATCAAAGTCCCAGAAAATTTCTGCAGTAGAAGCTGGTCCCAGAAAATTTCGTGAAGAGAAGGCGGACGGGGGGGGGGGGGTTTCAAAGCCCAGAATAACCAGTGCAATGTGCCCAGCAGAACCAGTGCCACTGTGGCACTGCAATCCCAACAGAACTAAGGTCAATTCAGTGCTTTGGGGGAAAATGTCAGGCACAGGTTCAAAAGTGTATGCTACACACACCAAACACACAGGCAACCTCACCCTGCTGTCCGCTCCTCTACAATCTCTCCATGCTGGAGGTGGGTTACATTTCTGGGGTCCCAGTGCTCTCTCTGGATAAGACAGTTGCTGTTATAGCCAGGAGTCTATGAAATGACTCAGAAACAAGCCAGTGACACCAAACTTCACCTAAGTAGACCCCCCCCGAGCCATACACTGAAAGCAAGGCAAGCATGCCCCCTATGCTCATAGCCCCCCCAAGTCTTCAAAGGCAGGTTCCAAAGGACAGAAAGGCAGACCAGGCATCCCCAGAGTTTTGACAGGGGCTCACCAAAATAACACCATGACAGCTTGGCAGAAACCCCAGCCAGACACCACAAGAAAGGGAAGCATGCCCATAACTCATACAGCCCCTCCGCAGGCTGAAACACACAGGTCCAGAGCACACCACATCACCACCCTGGATGTATTCTACTCTGCAAAGGAATGGAAACACACATGTTGAGCTGGCAGCCCCCCACCAAGTATCCAAAGGGAGGTTCCAAAGGACAGTCAGGGTGCAGAAATGTTTCCACATGGTGGCCTAGAAATGGGGCCCCATGATTGTAGCATGTGGGAGGCACAGCTGCTTTCACAGTCCTGAGTCCAGCGTAATTAGACACAAAGTTGAAAGCATGCAATGACATATGTAGACATGGTGGCTCAAAGCCCTGAGACCACCTGAGACCCAAACCCAAAAGTGTGCGACGACTATATAGAAATGGTGACTCAAAGCCCTAAGTCCACCTTAGACCCAAACCCAAAAGGGTGCGACAACTTATGTAGATATGGTGGGTCGAAGCCCTGAGTCCACCTTAGACCCAGACCCAAAAGGGTGCAATGACATATGTAAACATGGTGGGTCAAAGCCCTGAGTCCACCTTAGACCTAAACCCAAAAGGGTGCAACGTTGTATGTAAATGTGATGGGTCAAAGTCTTAAAACCAACAGAGACCCAAACAAATCTCAATCCAAAAGGGAGCAATGACATAAGTAGACATGGTGGCTCAAAGCCCTGAGTCCACCTTAGATCCAAACCTGAAAGGGTGCAACGATGTAAGTAGATGTGTTGGCTTGAACCCCTGAGACCACCTGAGACTCAAATCCAAGACTCGCTCATGGTCCTGTGCTCAATGTGAGCAGAGAGACTGAGTGGCTCAGAGCCCTGAGACCACCTCTGACACCCAAGCCCTGGAAGGGTATATAAATGTGGGCCCTCATCTGAGGAACCCACCACCTAAGCCTCTGTGCTCGCATGAGCAGAGAGACTGCATGGCTCAGAGCCCTGAGTCCACCTACACCCAAACTCCAGAAGCAGAGAGCAGATCACAGGAGGGGTGGGGGTTATGAAATCTAGGTCCTCACTGCTGTGGCACCCAGTAGATAACTCTAGTGCTCTGCATGAGGAGAGAGATTTGGTGGCCCTGAGTTCACCTACTGAAACCACAGCAGCAGAGAACAGATCACAAGTAATGAATCTGCTCTGCTTTTAAAAAGCTCCATGCCTCTCTCTCACCAGCCTATAAAGGAAAGGGTGGAAGAGGAGCTGACTGAATATATAGCATTCTGAGCCCATAGAGCAGAATGGGAACTCTGTGATTGGGGTCCGGCACTGTCTGTTAAGCTCTGGAAGGCTCCTATTGGAGTTTCTAAAGCTGGAGAATTCCTCCCCCCATTGCCTTGGAGTTTTGTAAACAGTTCGATTGGTGCCAGTCTGATTCCATTCATGAACTGCCATGAACCACTACAAACAGTGCTAAAAGTTCATGAAAGTCTGCCACCAGGAATTTGACTTCTCAAACCATGAACCAGCCAAAGTTCCTCATGAACTTTAGTTTGTGAGCCAGTTCATGCCCATCCCTAATTTCCTAATGAAGGAGTTTACAGCTGTAGAACCAAGCCCCTGAATAATGTCAGGGCTTAAACCAGTAAGAGGAGTTTTGAATAAAAAATCTTAAATCAGAAGGATATTAAAAAATCTGCTTTTTTGTTGTTGTTCAGTTGCACAGTTGAGTCCAACTCTTCACAGCCCCATGGACAACATCACGCCAAGCCCTCCTGTCTTCCGCCATCCTCTGGAGATTGCTCAATTTCATGTTTGTTGCATCAGTAACACTGTCTAACAATCTCATCCTTTGCCGTCCCCTTCTTCTGTCACCTTCAATCTTTCCCAGCATCAGTATCTTCTCCAGTGAGTGCTCCCTTCTCATATGGTGGCCAAAGTATTTGAGCTTCAGCTTCAGTATCTGTCCTTCCAGGGAACAGTCAGGGTTGAGAGAGGCCCTGACCATCGGGACCGGGACACAGAGAGAAACATAAAATAATAACAGAACTACAGAATACCATTAAAGGTTTAGAAATCAAACATATGAGATACGGAGGGAAGAAATATTTTTTAAAAATTACTCAGGAACGAAGGAAATTGGATCTATTGGTAACTTCTAAAACTCAGAAAAATTTACTAATCATGTGGCAGAAATACGTTACCCGGACCTCCAAATCTATACAATTGTTAAACATAATATAGATTGTACATGCATTGTATAAAACGTTTTTGCATCAAAGATTAAAAAAATACTTATAAATCTCGTTGTTTTGGCTGTGGTTTGCTGCAAGTCAATTGTGAGCTAAACTGTTCAGAATTCTTGTAGCTACATTGCTGAGGAGTTCAAAAGATGCAAGTATAAGCCTGGATGGAAACTGCAATCTCTGTCCTTATGGTTTCTTGTATCGCGGCTTTCTCCATCTGTGTTGCAGATCTTCTTTCTGTCCGCCTGCTTCTTCTTTGGGTTGTTCCGGAGGTAAGGGTAGATTCAAAGCGGCGAGAACTTGAAGCCCGGTATCGTAGTCAGTAACGTGATGTGTTGTGCCATTGTGATTTATGATGAGCTTGTAAAACGCCGACCATCGGTATTTCAGACCAGCTGTTGTAAGCGCTGTAATTATTGGTTTTAAAGCTTTGCGTTTCAGTAGAGTCTCCAGTGACAAGTCTTGCAGGACGAATATCTTTGTTCCTTTGTAAGTCAGGAATCCCTTAGCTCTGGCAACAGCAAATATTTTTGCCTTGGTTCGGAAGTCAGGGAATTTAGCAATCACGTCTCTTGGCAAAGCATTGTGTTTCTCTCTGATTTGACCCGCCCTATAAGCCCAGTCAATAAGAGGCGCGATGCCATTTTCTAGTTCTAGTTCACTTGCTAACCAAGACGCCAGGAAAGATTTTAAATCTTCTTGCCCTTCAGACTTTTTGGGCATGCCACGAAATTTCAGATGATTAGCTCGAAATTGATGTTCTAATATAATAATGTGATCGGTCGCCCATTCTTCCCTTTTGTAAAAGTACTGGGAGTCTTCTTGGAGGGCTACGCTAGCCTCCAACGCCATTTCAGCCATTTGAGAGGTATTAGTCAGATCAAATCTCATGTCATTTAGTTGGGCCGAAATTGGCTTAATTAGCTCAGTGAGCGTGGCCGTCATATTTTTTTCCAGGGTTTGGAGCGAAGCGTAGAATTCCGCTCGTGAAATCGGGAGGCCTTCGTCTCTCGAGTCGGGAGGACTAGCCGCCATTTTAGATTCAGTAGGCTTACTGCCGATCGGGGGTGAGTTTTGCGGCGGAAAAAATGGCGGAATCGATTGTTGTGTTGATTTTTTGGTTTTACCTTTGATACGAGGGGATCTTCCCATGCCTTTTGATGAGTTCAGCTCGACGATGTGCAGGCTATTTTAGCAGGATTAGAGAGGGGTCTTGCGGAGCTGAGAGTTCAGGCATCCATTATGGTTGAGCCCGACACCACGCCCCTTCAATCTATACAATTGTTGAAACACAGGGTAGATTTTAAAAACTACTTCTAATTTTATCTTTGCAATTAGGGGCCCTGACGGAAAGTCAAATACCACCCGAAATAAAATTAACGAAGCCTTTTCTGGCTACTTTCGCCACCTATATACTTCTACTAATCCCAGTAAACAAAGGATTGGAGAGTATTTGAAATCTATCAACTTTAACATTCGCCTCACCAGGGAACATCAGGAATTTCTGGACCCCAGAAGAAATTTCTGAAGTCATAGCAAAAATTAAAAATAACAAAACGCCGGGCAGAGATGGATTTCTGATAGAATTTTATAAGAAATTCCAGTCAGTTTTATTAGACCAACTTACCTCAACTGTAAATTCTGTTTTGAACACAGGAACTATGCCTAAATCGTGGACTGAAGCGCGTATAATAGTCATCCCTAAACCGGGGAAAGATAAGGTATTGCTACCCTCATACCGACCTATCTCCATCTTAACCATGACCTAAAAATTTTGTCTACCTTATTATCCTCACGATTGAATAAAATAATAATAGAATATGTCCATTGTGACCAGACGGGCTTTATGCCTGGTAGATCCATTAATGAGAGTGTCCGTAAAACTCTGAATATTATACACCACTGTAGAAGGAATTCTTATAAATCCATCCTCTTGTCAACTGATGCTGACAAGGCCTTTGACAGGGTGGAGCCAATTTATTTACAAGAGCTTCTTAAGGCAATGAATTTTGGTCCCTCTTTTTTACAGGCAATTCAAGCTATGTATCATTCCCCAGTGGCTCAAGTCTTTGTCAATCAATTCCGATCAGATGATATAAGATTAGAGAGGGGCACTAGGCAAGGCTGCCCCCTCTCCCCCCTATTATTTGCTTTGTCCATAGAACCGCTAGCGCATGCAATAAGAACAGATAGGCAGATCTCTGGTATTAAGATTGCTGGGGTGGAATATAAGACTAGCCTCTATGCAGACGATGTGATATTCTTTTTAACCCGCCCAGAACAGTCTATAAAACATTTGCTTGCTCATTTGAACAAATTTGGTACTGTAACAGGTTTTACTGTTAACTATAAGAAATCGGAAATTTTCCCAATATGTGTATCAGAGGGCCAAAGAGAGAACTTAAAAGCAATGTTTCCCTTTAGTTGGGTGGAAAACACTTGGAGATACCTGGGTATACATTTCCCTGTGGATAACTCCAACCTTTATGCCTGTAACTTTACCCCATTAATAGAACAAGTTAAATCAATGATGTATGACTGGGCTCAATTAAATATGTCCCTAACAGAGAAAATATATCTTTTTAATTTGGTATTACTACCCAAATTTTTATTCCTCTTTCAAAACCTTCCTGTTTCTATCCCGGCAAAGGACTTTTTGCAATGGAAAAAATTGCTCCTCAACTGTCTATGGTCTGGTAAAAAGGCTAGGATTAATTATGCCACTCTTGTCAAACCGTCTAAGCAAGGGGGGTTGGGCCTTCCTGACTTAGAAAAATATTATTTGGCCTCACAATTGAAAACTATATTTTTTTACGCTTCTCCCAAGTATGATAAATCATGGATGCCTTTAGAAACATTAGAGATTGAACCTAGTTACCTGTATGAATATATCTGGGACCAGACTAAGACTAGTCAAGCGTTGAAAATATTAAACCCATATTTGAGATTGACCCTACAGTTGTGGCATAGAAATAGACAGTTATTAGCTCCAGGTATTTCCCCTATAGCTGCATTATTTGGCCAACCATGGTTTTCTCCTGGGCTGGACAAAGGTTTTTTGAGCCTGGTTAGGGATAAGGGATTTTATAGAATTTGTGATTTTTATGTCAATTGTCAGGACCCACGGCAAACAACGTAGCACACACTTCAAAGAAGGTTTTACTTTATTGCATAGCCATAGGTGCGTTAACATGAACACTGTTAGGAATGCTGAATACCTATGCGCATAGTTAGATATAGGGCATTCATATGCGCCCATACACCATGAACCAATTAGGCCCCTTCCCGCGCGTGGGTTATAGTGAGGTCACTAACGGTTGCCTAGCAAGCACCTGGATGGAAAAGAACCAATTCCCAGGCTTCACAGACACCACAGTTCTCCACCAGCTCGTCTTCAAGGTTGCGATAAGCATTTAGTTCACTACACAATTAAGCGCATAGAAAGGAATGCAAAGCAATTAGGCATATAGCGAGGAACCTTTCCCCCCTCATGGCAGCAGAGCTGGTAAAATTCTCTCTCAACAACAGCTGGAAGATAAAAGTGGTGGAAGAATCCCCTGGATACAATATTTCCAAGTCCATCATACCTTAAAAGACATTGTCAGTAACTCTAATTTAGAAAGGGATTTGCTACCTTTTGAAAGATTTTTGAAGAATAGAGGATATGATCCTAAAGGTCTATTGGCAACAATTTATGCCCAACTACAAGATCGTCTCTGGAAGAGCTCTTCATCGACTATGGAATCCTGGCAGAAGGATTGCGGAGTTACCTTTACAGAGGCGCAATGGTGGACAATTTGGTCTTCCAGTATGTTTAAAACTAGAGATATGAATTTGAAATTACAACACTACAAATTATTCGCAAGGTGGTACCTTACCCCTGACAAGTTGTTCCATTGTAAATACAAAACTACTCCCTTGTATTGGAAAGGTTGCGGTAATAAAGGCACATTAGTACACTGCTGGTGGGATTGTCCCCGAATTAAGAAGTTTTGGACTATGGTCATTGCTGAAATAAAGAAAATAACTAATTATGAGATCCCAAATACACCTGCATCTCTTTTGTTACATTTTTGGCCAGGTCTGAAGCTGTCTAAACAGAACAAAGAGTTAATTTCTACTATGCTAATGGCTACAAAAAACTTAATTGCTTTAAATTGGAAATTGTTTAAGGTACCAAATCTGTCACAATGGAGATCTAAACTGTGGGACTCGATAGTTTCAGATAAAATCGCTATGCTATTAATAGCTTTTGACAATCCGAAAGGTGTTAATAATTTTTTGGAAAAATGGTTTGTGTTTTTTGAATATCTTACTGCTTGTCAACCCCGATTATATGCACTACCTCAGAAATACAGAGACTTTGTGTTTTATTAACAAGTATTGTGCATATGGATAACATTTCCCTTGTTGTTTATTAGATGTTGCTGAAAGATACTGTATACAACTAACAATAAAGGATGTAAAAATATATAAAACTCAATAAAAATGCAATTTAAAAAAAAACCCCAGCAACTTTATCTTTTACAAATCTAGAGTCCAACTGTGCCCTCTCCCACCAGTTCAAATGTATATTTTTCTTTTTAAGAGTGTCTTGGGTATAGTAGCTTATTGTGATTATCTAGCAGGTCATCATGTCTCCCTAGTTGCTCCTTCGTGAATGTCATGGGATTTATAAAGGCTTCTAGTGGTGAAACCCATCTTGATATTTTAGTATAGCACATCTTTTGAATCTCTTCCCATATCTTTAGTAATGCTGTTCTTATCATATGTTGTTTGAAGTATTTATGGTTGTAACTTTTCCCATACCAGACAAATGAGTGCCATCCTAATTTTAAATCATGTCCTTCTAATTTTAATAATCTTGAGTTCTCCAGTATAATCCATTCTTTTGCTGATGATTTGGTATTTATTCCGGAGGATCCACAAACATCCATAGTGCAACTTTTGAATCTGATAAAAGAATATGGAGAATTTGCAGGACTAAAAACCATCTTTAAGAAGACAAAGTTATTGACAAAAAATTGTACCAGAGAACAGATTCAAAAACTTCAAAAATGCGCGGGCATTGAAGTTCAAAAGAAAGTGAAGTACTTAGGAGTAAGTTTAACCAACAGATGCAGCTCTTGGTAAAAGATAATTATATGAAGCTTATATCGGCTATCAAAAAAGACTTAGAAAACTGGAAACATTTATAATTGTCTTTTATGGGAAGAATAGCTACAGTAAAGATGAATGTGCTACCGAGACTAATTTTTTTATTCCAAACAATACCAATTTTGAAAAACCAACAGTATTTTAAAGAACTAGATAAGTTGGTAAGACAATTTATCTGGAAAGGGGAAAAAACTATAATTAAATTGAAAGTTTTACAAGATTCAAAGGAAAGAGGAGGTTTTGTGTTACCAAACTGGCAGTTGTACTATAAAGCAGCAGCCATGATGTGGATGAAAAAATGGATTATATTGGAGAATTCAAGATTATTTAAAATTAGAAGGACGTGATTTAAAATTAGGATGGCACGCATTTGTCTGGTATGGGAGCTTTGTCTGAGTTCTCCGCTGTGGCCTGTCCGTTCTGAGGGGCCCTCCATGGTATAGCCTGCAGCCTCATTGATCCACGGAAGCTCCCTCGCCGCAACAAGGCAGCAAACCATGAGAGGGAATATGCTTTTATCAAACTAAATATCCAGAATAACTTTAAAAAATACCTTAAAATAGAAACAAAAAGCCAATTGCTAAACTTTAACCTCCAAGCATAATTTACCCAATTTGGCTACACATTTAGGAACATTAGTCAATTTACAAAGAAAACAAAAGAGCAAAAGATTCATTTACCAATTGAATCTAAATGGCCACTCCAAACAGCAATATAGGAATAATTTTCAGGATTATAATGCCACCATAATATGGAAAAAAATAATAATGCATCTAGTCCCATTTTAATATAAAACACTTGTTTTATAATGATCAGGTTCAATTTGTTCAATCTCTTATAAATGATCTACAATGTTAAATGAGTTTCAAGCTTAATGTTCTTAATGGAATGTTGTATCTAACACATCTTAACTAAAATACCCTCAACTATCCCTCCCACCCACCCCTTTCACCTCCAATATAACTTTTATTAGTTATTGAACTATTTTATATAATAAACCATGTGTCTTTCTGTTACATTAAGGTCTTCTCCCCCCCCCAAGACGTTCTATACATTGATACTTCAAACTTACTGTGGTAATAAATTTTAATAACGACTATACAACAGTTATAAAATCTCACAGCTACTGACTGGGAAATTTCTCAGTTAGAGAGAGGTTATACATTTCTATCTCCAGGAGACCAATACCAATGGTGGGGTCTTTTTAAAAAATATATATATTAACTCCCCCTCCTCTCCCCCCAATCAAAAATATATTTATCTTGTACATAAAGATATATAAAAATGTTATGCAATATTTTTAGAGTGTCCTGCTTTCTGGTATCTTCTAGTGTCTCCTAATGTTTTTTCTTCCAATGTTTTGGATGGATGCTTTTGTCTTCTTATCATTTCAGCCCTTCGTTGCCGCTCTGAGCCTGCTGCGGTGGGGAGGGCGGGATAAAAGTTAAAAATAAATAAATAATAAGTATTGGGATGTTATTGTTTTTTAGCTGAGTAGTTGGGAATAAATGTTTCCTTTTTGCTGACTTTTATCCTCCCTGTTCCATGGGTGTTTCCAAATGTAGAGACTGCATAATTCCAGGCCGCTTTGTTCATCCCATGCATATAGATGTATTCCTTGGTGAAGTATGTGGAGCTTTTCCATATGGTAGCTATCTGTATTTTTGGTTCACTTGTAATTTTTTGTTATTGTTTTCAATTGTCATCTCATTTGAATTGCTTCTTTCAGGATGCTCATATAAACTGTTTGTAATCTCCTTCGAACTGAAGGATTCCAGCTTTTTTTGCTTCTTCTGTGATCTTTCTCCTTAAGTGTGAATTTGGAATAGTGGTAATAATATCTCTTGGATATTGCCTTTTGCTGGCTTGTAATGGACCACTCTGGTAAGTATTAGTTATAGTAAGGAGTAAGTCATCTTCGAGATTTAAAATGCTTGTGATCCAGTTTGTCATAAAAGTTATCAAGTCCTGTGGCCTCTCTGCGCCCTCCTTTATGCCTCTAAATTTCAAATTTGTATTCCTGGCTTCAGTTTCTACTGTCAATAATCGAGCCTTTAGACTTCTGGTTTCTCATTTTAAATATTTGGTCTCCTCCTGTAGCATGGTGCTCATTTCTATTGCCATGTCTGCTTTCTGAGTGGCTTGTGCCAAAGAAAGCTTAATAACATACAGTTGGTTGGTCAGAATGTCTTCTATCATGGATTCCTCTTTCCATGGATTTTAGATAGTCCAAAAGTACTTTGTTTACTGGCGTTTCATCCGGTTTCTCTGAAGGAGTCTTCCCAGTTGCCATTTGGTTTCATCGCTGGGGATTTGTTCCGTCTGCTTTTTTTTGGGGGGGGGGAGTTCTTTTGCAATCTTCATTTATTTCCCAGTTGCTTTATTTCCCCCCCTTCGCTTTCCCCCATCACTTTTATAAAAGGTGTTGTTTCACATTCACTCTTTACAGGGGAGAGGGCGGTATCAGGGGAAAGCTAAAAGTTTAGGTGTCCACCGTTTTCTATGGTGGCACCACACCCCTAAATTTTTTAATTTACTTTCTATACAAGGTATAGCCTACTTCAACATAGCCTTTTGATGAAACAACCAATTCAAATAGTGAGAAAAAAGTATCCCAAGATACTCTTTCACTTGTTGAATTTGGATACCATCAATAGACTACTGGTATACAGGAGGGTTTCTTTTCTTATAAAATAGTAATATTTTGAATTTAATATAGTTAATTTCTTAACCTTCAGAGTGGCAGTAACTAGCAAACTTTTAGACAAGCTGCCCGCAATATTAAAGTGGACCTGTGTGTTCTGGCCAGCATGGAGAGTTTTAGTCAGCCACAATAGCCTCCTATTCACAGTAGGTTTCCTTAATTTATTCCAAAGTCTGATACTAGGAATATTGTCAAACACTTCCCTGGGATCCATAAATCCTGCATAAAGGACACTTTGGGGGGCAAAATTTATTTCTCAGCTAGATGAGAAAGAATCAAACTGTGGTCCAAAGTGAAGCATCCTCTTCTAAAACCAATTTGCTCCCACCTTAAAACACTGCTAGACTCCATCTATTCCAACAAAAGATTTGACAAATAAGAATATAACTTCCTTGGACAAGAAAGCAGGCTAATCAGGTAATAACATGATAGATCATAATGATTTCCTTTGTAAAATATAAGAACTATAATGGTCTGCTTCCAAGAATATGGGATCAGGCTCCCAACCTTCGATGGGGCTCCATTGGTGCCTACATTGAGTGTGAAGAGTCTGGGGGTGTTCCTGGATACCTCCATCTCTGTGGAGGCCCAGGTCACCACCACTGCCAGGTCTGCCTTTTTCTATCTGAGGTAGATCAGACAGCCCTGTATCTTACTTCCCGAGACTTAGCTAAAGTGACCCGTGCAATGGTTTACTTTATTGTAACTCTATGTGGGGCTGCCCTTGACTCTGCTCCAGAAGTTGCAGCTAGTGGAGAATGCGGCAACGAGGGTGTTGACGGTGATGCCTGTGCGGGCTCACATCCACCCAGTGTTGTGCAAACTGCACTGGCTGCCTATTGAATTTCTGATCCATTTCAAGATGCTGGTGCTTACCTTTAAAGCCCTATATGGCCAGGGGCCAGCATACCTATGAGATTGCCGCATATAAGCCCCGGAGGGTCCTGAGGTCCACATATCAACATCTGTTAGTGGTTCCCGGCCCCAGGGTCATCTGGCTAGCCTCGACCAGGCCCTGCCTGGTGGAATGAGCTCCTGTGTGAGACCAGGGCCCTGTGGGACTTATTGAAGTTCTGCAGGGCCTGCAAGACAGAGACCTTTCACCGGGCATTTGGATGAGGCAGCGGACGTCCCCCTCTCCCCCCATCCAGCTTCTTTGGCCATAACTTTTTCTGTCCAGCTTTTCCCGGTGATACACAAATCTGTGCCTGCATGCTCCCGTGCCAAATTGGAAACACACAGTCGGAGTCCAACGAGTTAGATGAATATCTGTTTAATGCATTGAAAACAGAGAATACAGGGCTGAATGCCTTAGCACCTCAGCAATTTCTGTGATGTAGGCACTTGGCTATCAATGGTCGCTCGGGTCCTGATTTTCTTGAGACCCTCTGGTTGCGTCTCCTCTGTGGCAACTCTCAGATCTGGAGGGGGCTGGTCTGTAGTGGCTGTAGAAGTTGTTGAGGGTGCAGCTGGTCATGCAGGCTTTAACTATTCTCTGTAATTCTTGAAAGAGTCCAGCAGAAATAACTGAATGGAGGAGGATCGCCACCATGGCTGTTCCTCCGTGGTGGGTTGACTGGTGATAATCATAGAAAATCTTGGCTAACAAGTCCGTGGGAGCCAGCTCCGGCTGTCTGGGTTGATGAACCGTCCTCTGTTGTCTTTGGCTGTATCTTGTTCTGTTGCTTGTTGCTGTTCTTCTTTGGTATAAACTCGTCATTTATTCAGGTGGAAAAGCTGGAATGAAGGCGAGCTGCGAGCAGCCTATGGGTTTCAGGGTGGCTTCTTTAGTGGCTTCGTCTGTGCAGTGGTTGCCATATGCTTCTGGGCAGTTCAGGTGCTGGTGAACATGAACGTACATAATGGCAACTTCAGCAGGGAGGTTAATATCTTTTAAAAGTACAAACATCTGTTGTTCATGTGCGAGGAGCTTCCCATTGGTTGTTAGGAAGTCCCTCTCTTTTCACAGGGTGCCAAAGGCATGAGCAACTCCAAAGGCATATTTAGAGTCTATATAGATGGTGACTCGTTTACCTTCTGCAAGTTGAAGAGCCCTTTCCAGGGCATGTAGTTCTGCCAATTGGGCAGACCAGGACGGAGGGAGAGCATGGGCTTCAAGTACAGAGTATGCAGTACAGACATCCCATTTGGTGGATTCTCTCTTACATGAATGAGCTGCTGTCCACAAACAGTTCCATGTCTGGGTTGCATGGAGGCTCATCTTGGAGGTCTATGTGGCTGATGGTCTGTTGGTCAGTGTGTTCAATGTAGTCATGTTCCAGGTTTTCATCAGGGATGGGGGATAGCGTGGCAGGACTGAGGCAGCTAAATGCTACAAACGTAATGTCATCAGGTCCCAGGAATAAGGCTTCACACTTGGCAAGGCGAGACTGGGTGAGCCACTTTGCTATTTGCTATTGGAGTGAAGAGGCAACAGAGTGGGGGCAGTAGACATGCATGCCCCACTCAAGGGTCAGTTTCCAGGTTTCTTTAATGGTTAGGGTGGTAGCAGCGATTGTGTGCGTGCAGGCAGGCCACTCTTTCACGGTGGTGTCAATCTGTTTGGACAGGTATGCAACAGGGCAGAGCATGGATCCAAAATACTGCATCAGCACTCCACTCATGTGTCCCTCCCGCTCATGTACAAATAGCTGAAAGGGTTTCCGCAGGTCTGGGAGCCCGAGGGCTGGGGCACTCATCGGGACAATCTTGGTGTACTTCCATGCTGCAAGCTCTTCAGAGGTCCAGATGAGGTGTTCAGGTTTAAAAGGGTTGCACTTGGTGATGAGGGGATGGACCAGGGTGCTATATTCCGGGATCCATGTATGACAGAACCTGGCCATTCCGAGGAATGTGCAGAGGGCTTTCTTTGTGGTGGGGAGAGGCAATTGACAAATGGCCTCTCTCCTATCTCGAAGGCGTTCTTTCTGGCCTCTGGCAATCTGGAAACCAAGGTACTTGTCACGAGCTGGAGTGCAGGCAGGGCGAGCATGGGATAGTCCAGGTCCAGTCCAAGGTTGAAAGCCAAGAGGGCAGGAAACCAAATAACCAAGTCCAGAGCACAAACCGTAAGTGTAGTCATCAAGCTGGAGTCAAGGGAAACAGGAGCCAAAATACCAGAGTCCAAGGCACGAACCAAAAGCGTTGTCATCAGAACTGGAGTCGAGAGTTCAAAACAGGAACCGGGAACACGGGCGACGTGGGTGCAGTAGTATCGTCAAGCTGACTAGTTGCTGGCATGAAGAACGGACAGGGAGTGAGGAGCTAAGTATCCCTCTGGGGCTGTTGTCAATTAGCGGCCAATGCGTGTATCCCAGCTCTGGTTAGAACTCAGGGCTGAGGGACCACCTGCTGTGCAGGCGCGCCTCTTGCCGCCAGGATGCCAAGTCCTGTCAGAGCTGATTTAGCAAATGTGCCATGGGGGGGGGTTGAATCAGGAGGGCTGTCTGTCATGCATTGTTCCATCCCAGCTGTTGCTGGGGCAGACTCCATGGCTTCATTGGGGTCAGGTGTAGATTCTGCCGGAGCCAGGAGCTCATCCTCAGCAGTACTCGGGACTTCTGCTGGGGCCGGGAGCGCATCCTCGGCAGTACTCATGACAGTACTTGACAGACTGTTTCACAAATTGCGCCTTGTTCTGAAAAACACGGTAGCCCTGCTGTCCCAGGAAACTCAGGCGAGAGAGATGGTGGCATGGAGGATGGTATCTTGATCCAGTCCCGAGAGCAGGAGGTAGTTCACTTACTGAAGGGCAGTTTGGGGTCCACCATTCCAGCCTTGTAGGGACTTGGCAAGGCAACACCCGAAAAGTGTCTGGGGGTCCATGAGTCCGGCAGAGGGGGGGTTCCCTCCCAGTAGTGGGATCTTCCCACTCAAAGGCAAACAGGTTACGGGAGTCAGGTTCCAGAAGTCCAATGGAGATGGATTTTTCCTCCCAGTAGTGGGGTCTTCCCACTCAAAGGCAAACAGGTTATGGGAGTCAGGGTCCAGAGGTACACTGAAGAACGTATCCTTCAGATCCAGAACAGTGAACCATTCATGGTTCCCAGGATGATATAGGGATTTGGGACCACAGGGTGTGTGTGTTTGACAACTCTCTCTCTCAGATTCTGAACCAGACACCATTTTATTCAGGTGGTGTCTTTGGGGACAGCAAGGATTGGGGTGTTATATGGGGAAGCGCATTCTCAAGGCGTCCTTTGTGGAGTAATTTGTTCAATTGCTGGCTGGAGTCCAAGGTGTCCCTTGGCAGACAGTGGGTATTGTCAGATGTGGACTGGTCCTCGTCCAAGCTTGACCTTGATGTGGATCATGGGTGTGTGAATTGCAAGGGCTGGGGATGCAACTTCAGCCCAGACTTCAGGGTTCACGCTAGATAGGGGATCTACAGCAAGGTACACTGAAGCTGGGTGTCCAGGGTGTCTGTTGTTGGCGGAACAGCGGGCTGCCAGGTAATGGGGTCCAGACTGCAGAGGAAGCTCTATGGTGATTCCATCTTCTCTTAAGGTAAAATAGGCACCCAGCTTGCAGAGCAGCTCTGGACCAAAAATGGCTATGGGGCAGTCAGGAGTCAGAAAGAAAGGGTGGAAAATTCAATGACCATCTATAATCACATAGCATACCTGGAGAAAATATTGTATATTTGGGTTCCCATCCACTCCAACAATAGAGGTGGCACGGAATGACAGCTTCAGGACTGGAGGTTTAAAGGGGACAGAAAAATATGTTGCCCCAGAATTCAGAGGTGCTGGAAAAAAAAGTTATTTTAAACTCTGGTCTGTGGGAACATTCCTGAATGGGTTATTCTGGGTAGGGTTTCCTATAGGGAGGTGAGGCTGGTTATTCTGATTAATGAGGAGGGGCAGTGGCCGAAGCTAGTTTTGATTCTAAGCTTGATGAATACCTGGGGCCAACTGTCCACCAGCGGCCTGATTCTGACTAGTCATCTGACAACTTTTATAGTTACATGGTATTTTATGATTTATGTGTAAATTGTTATTTTAATACTGTTTTAATTGTATATTCAACTGTTGTATACCACCCTGAGCCCATTGGGGAGGGCAGTATATAAATCTAATAAAATAAATAAATAAATAAGGCCATAGGAATTAATCAAACTAAAAAAACAGAGCTGAAACTTTAGTCCACTAGCCAGGGTAGACTTTAAATAAGGCATTTGGAATTAAATCTACACCTGGAGATTTCCTGGAATGCAGAGAATTAATTGCACCACAACTTTGAGTGTCAGTGGAGGCCTGTCATGATCCGGGCTGTGCCACCGGAGGCTTAGTAGTACGCCCAGGGAACCTGGCTAGCAGTAGGGGAGGCTGGGCCTACAAACCCCAGAAGACCTTGGGAAGTTTTGGTGCTGATTTTGGCCAATAGGGAAGAAGAGGGCTGGGGAATAAAAGAACTGGTGCAAGAGGACAAGCTGTTCTTCTTCCCAGGGAACAGGCCCAGAAGGGAGGATGTTGTGGGGAAGAAACCCTCATCCTGAGGGAAGGGCGAGTAGTCTAAGGCCACTGGAGATAGTGAGCTAGGGACAGTATACTTAGACGCATTAGGGCATTTGATTTATTTTATTTTCAACCACTTACTGTTATTATTCCTGCACCTTGTTTGTTTGACCGCCTATAAAATAAACTCCTACTCCTAAGCAGAGTAAATTAGGCTTTTAAAAATTGCTGTTAAATTAGAGAATAAAATCTATTAGCTGGAGTGCTTGAAGATTCCCAGTTTGTTGAGAAAATTGGCACTGGGGAGGTCTTTAAAATGTCCAATAAATCTCCTAAGTATCAGAAAACAAGACAAACATTCCTTCAAAGGTTATCCCTCTTCCTTATTCTTCAGTCACAAATGGATACACTTAATTTGCTGGCCTCACAAACCTTTTTGATAATTTGCTGGCCTCACAAAGTTTTTTGATAACAGAGACCCTTCAAAACTTCCTGGATAAGGTTAATTTACTATCTTGCTCTCTTTCCAATGACTACTTTGGACACAAATTTAAAGAACTATTTTCAGGACTCCATCAAAACTTTGCAAAGAATAGTAAAAAGTTTTTTTTTCCTTGTTCTTATCTGGCCCTGAGGTTGGATCTTCCAGTCTCATAAATGAACCACCCACAGAGGCTGGGCTGGGTGGAGCCTCTGATTAATGCTATTTCAATTGGGTAGAAAATAGTCAACTGAAAGTTTGTGCTTCTTATTCAGGGAAGTTGCTGCTACTCCAGGTATATTCCCTTATCCCAACTGGCTAAAGGACTCTCAGAATGTGGGCACTATTTCTCCAAACAAAATAATGCACCCACTCTCATTGTACAATTCTCTACCTATAAGCAGCCTATGCTGATCATTTATTTTATGGATACTGTGGACTGCCAAACCAACAAATAAGTGGTCTCTAGATCAAATGAAGCCTGAACTCTCCCTAGAAGCTAAAATGCTTAAACTGAGGCTATCGTATTTTGGTCACATTATGAAAAGACTCACTGGAAAAGAAAATAATGCTCGGAATAGTTGAAGGCAGCAGGAAAAGAAGCAGATCAACATGAGGTGGATCTATTCTATAACAGCCCTTGGTTTGCAAGAACTGAGCAAGGCTGTTAATGAGAGGACATTTTGGAGGACATAAATTCATATAGTCACCATAAGTCCAAAGCGACTTGACAGCACTTAACAAAGCACACACCCTTTTAAAGGACGTATTATAAACTACACCATTCCATATCAAAGAACACTTAGCTTTTTTTCTAGAATGTTTTTCTAGAGATATTGATTTAAAGTTCTTTGAAAGACTTCCTGATTTTAAAGAGAATTGTACTGTTTTAACTTTTTATGCCTCTTGTATTCCTGCCTTTATTTTAGCAAATCAGACTGTTTACTTTTTATGGGATACTCCCACAATGCTGTTTTAATTCCTCATCTCCTATGTCTCTCTTTCCATCGAAGTACTCAACTAGAAATTGGTCTAAGGATTTATTCCAATAAAAAAGAGTATTAGGCCTGCTCCAGAAGCCACTGGCAACCCGTTTCCCCCCGTTAGCAAAGTCATAGGATCCTCTTCAGCCAATAGGGTTGATCTTAAAGGGGCCAAGAGGGATTCAATTAACTTAATGGTGGGTATTGCGGGTAGGGAAATACAGCATAAGATTAACCAAGCATTTCAATTCACCAACAGAAGAGGACGCACAAACAATCATTTTTGATCAACATAATTTTCTATTTGACCAGCAGCTCATTCACTGAACTGAAAATTTATTATTCCATCATATGATACACTAAAGAAAACTGATTTGAAGAGTGGAAAGAGATCCGTTAAGACACTCAAAGGTTTTATCAAATATTTGTTACACGCAGAAACTGGCAAATATGATTTATATTATCTGCCAAGGCACTTCTCTTGAGCTACACTTTCAGCATTGCCTTTACAATATAAAAAGCGTATATACAAAATGAAATACAAAAGTACACTCGAATAGTGCCTTTCATAGAAGGGTCTCTTAAGATGCTCCAAAGATGTCCTATCAAACATTGACTGCAATATGCCATCAGCTTGCTAGGATTGCCTTAATGTCTCCTTTCAAACACCAAAAGATGCTTCCGGCCAAAAATTAACCGGTGCCTTGGGTAACTGCAACGGCATCAGGAAACTCACTCCCTGCACTCCCCACCTAAAAAAAAAACACCCTCAAAAAAGTGATGCCTCAGCCCCACATTCTACAGGATGTTACAAATGAGAAGGCAGAAGAGATCCAGCAGCAGGGTCTGCCCTAGGATGGAATGTAAGCAAATACTTTAAAAAGTATTTACAACAGTTTCATGATTACAAATACCTTTGTGAACGCTACCATTAATGCCATCCTTTTTATCAGCACCTGACAACTGAAAAAAGTGATGGAAGTAATCCAGGAGAACGCAGGCTCATAGTCACAAAGACAATTAATGGTCCTCAACAGCGTATCCATGCCCTGATAACAATGTGACAAGTGATTCGCTTTCTCTGGACTACACCCAACGAGTCTAGATGATGAAAATGTTGTTTTCGCATTTGAAAAGCAATTGTACATGTGTACTTACCTAAAAATAGCAGACTAGATTTATTTGGTTTCAATTGGGACTGTATTGCAATATTTTTGCAGGACTGATATAACAACTATCCGATTAATATTAAACAAAGGACACCCCTCAATCTTCTTCACAAAAACAAGTTTCAGAAGCTGGCATAATTGTATAGTGCATTCTCCCCCATATCGCTTAAAGTCACACACAGGTTCTGTATGCAGAGCTCTCGGTATGAACGACATGCCCTGCTTTATGTTGAAACCTCTACACCCAGTGGAGAAGCACCAAGCTCTCTTCTGCACCTATCATGTATATGACCTACACACAACTGAGGGGAGGACCAGGTCTTAATGGTAGAGGTGGTGGAATAACAAGTTTCTGGAAGAGAGCTGCACGCTTCTAAAAGGTTTCACATCAGTCCACAGGATACTAATATTAATGAAAAGGATTTAGAAAGGCAGCGACTCTATGCATGCTTACCTCGGAGTAAGATCCACTGAAAACAGTGGGAATTACTTCTTAGTAAGCATGTGTAGCATGAGGCTATCATTAATACTTTATCGACAAGCAGTTCAGAGAATGTTCTGAAGAGATACGATGCCGTTCTACCGCTGGCTCTGAAGCTGCCTGGATGAAAGACCCCACCCCCACCCTGAACCTCATGTGAGCCACTCTGCCTTTTGCGGAAGAACAGAAGGTGTGAGTGTAATCACAAACAATTATCTGTTGCCAAAGAACAAACACTGCTCAAATATTTTTTCAGAACAAATCACCATGACAGAACCAGAGAGCTATGTATACGTAGCCTTCAACACTGGCACGAGAGTCGGCTCAGGCTGTCGAGACGGTTGATTCTTCAGAAGCAGGAGTGCCAGTTTATGTAGATACATGGAAGAGCATAACAATGACACTTGGGCCTGACCGGGCAACTCATGAAAAGAGTCGTAACTACTGACAGATACACAAACTGTTAAGATAATATGAAATACATTGGGGGGGAAACTGCATGTAAAAGCAAGTATTGGAATACTACAGAAAACAGCATTTAGCATCTGACACTAGCAGTGGCTATACCTGAAGAGCCATCAGTAAGTTATCACAGAATCAGCCTACAGGAGTGTAATTCCTCACTAGGTATCAGTTTGTTTCAATCACTAATTAATCCAAGAGAAAGGGATATTTTAAAACAAGCCGATTGGTCAGACGGTTACATCACCTGGAAAGCAACAGCAGAAATACAGAGCGCCTGGAGATGGCAAATGTAATGTTGGGACAGGTTGAGAGTCTTCTTATTAACAAGGTGTCTCAGAACCCAGAGCACTTTCAAACCATTTTTGTTTTTAAATCTCGAGGATAAGAGCAAACAGGACATTTTTAAAAACCTTAATTTATTTAGGCTGACATACTGTGATAGGCCGATATTGCTTTTCAAATATACGCTCCAAATCAGCCTCCGTTCTGCATTATTGCATAGCACCATAAATCCAGTTACACTGTACAAATTGTCAGGCAAAATTAAGAGGAATAATTAAGTGCGTATATCTTCATCATCATTCATGGGCAGAAGAAAAAGAGACCTGGTTCCAGAGTCATGAACCCTGCAGTTACAACTGTGTCTCTGAATTCCTAGGAGAATTTACTCTCTCCAGTCCCATCCGTAGTGGGACCTTAGAACTGTGAGTGGCAAGGAAAAGCACCTGCCAACTTGATAAGCACAGACTATATACGGCATTTGGTCACGGCAAAAACGGTCAGTGTAAAATTCTAGAAAACAACGTACGTGTTCTACATACAAACAGACATGGGTGCTCCTTTTGCTTAACACACATACACTCATTCTATTTCCTATTCCGAATACTTTACAAAAAGCTTTTTCATAATTTATTATCCTAACATTATTGTTTTTTATATTTATCATTAAGAACGCTGGAATAAATTAATTCTTGACAAAGAGATTTAACTGCTTCGTAAAGGGGAGAAAAGGTTGCAGGTAAACCAACAATATTCCTCTCCCCCCTCCCCCTGTCCGTAAAACCCAGCTCGCCGATAACATCTCAGCTTCTCTTCCCACGCAGATCTCAGAAATCCCAAACAGTGGTTCATCTGCCTTTACTTTTTCTACTAAATATAAACTAGATCACGATTTTGGATCTCGTTGCTGGTCCTCTCATCATCTTCATCTGACTGACACTCCACTTTGTTAGGATTACCATATTCGTATTCAATAGGCTTCGGATAGCTATAAGGGTAGCCATTGTCATCAAAAAACCTTCGAAATGTAAACTCATAAAAAGCATGTTCGGGATGTTTACCATTCTTATACCACCCATTAAGCGTGTCATTTACATTCCCTTCCTTGTCCTCACTCCACAATTTATCTGGGTCAACTGGATCAAAATTTGACGTGTCTGTGGGATGAGTGATTTTAGGAATGTAACAAGCTGGCTGCTGCCGCAGATCATTTGAAAAATCAATGGACTTAAAAAAGGGATGTGCTTTTATTTCATCTGCCCCATTCTTGCCTAAGCGATCTTCTGGCCCTCGGCAAAGCTTAATAATCAGGTCCGACGCTTCTGGGGTTAGTTTTGCTTGTGGTGGGATGTGCAGAGAAGTTTTCCAGTTGATGACCTTTATGCAAAAAACAGACACACAACACAACAAGAATTAGAAGGCAAGTTTTACCCATTAACAACGAACACAAGACGACCAAAGAAAACAAACACCGGCTCAATGTCTTCGGTAAATGAATTTCTCAAGACATCCTGGCACCACGTAGCAGAAGGTAAACGCATCATTGATCTTATAAGCCTGACATACCGTGTGCCTAGGGTTTCTTGCCTATATAAATATGCAGCATTCTCCATAGCCAACATTTTAGGGAATGTGCAATATAAGTCAATTCATATGGACTCCCTTCCCACCCTGACCAACGCATCTGTTCTGTGCTGTCATCAAGTGATTCGGAGCCTGTAGCCCAGGTGAAAGATCACAGCACTACCACCTGTGATTATATTAATGTTCTTCTCCATCAAAGGGCTCTCTCGGCACGTGACCCCCTTATGATAAGCGAACCAAGTGGGAGGAGTCCCATCCATCCGAAACAATGCGGGATGTGGCGGTGAAGCCCAGCAACTCTATTTCCTAGTAGCCCATTACAGGTCATAACTGAAATGCACAGAAGCTCTGTGGCAGACAGCATCACGGAGAGTTTATTCTATTTAAATGCAGTGTGATGCCTGTCGGGTTTGTGCAATATCATCTGTTCGCAACAGCTATTTTTCAAACTACTAGGGAAACACATCTGAGAAAGGTATGACACCAGATTACCTTCATCTGCGTTTCCAGCGGTGTATGAGCCAGGAAGGGAGGCTGTCCCACTAACATTTCAAAGAGAATCACCCCAACACTCCACCAGTCGCATAGCTGCGTATATCCTAAAGCAAAGCACAGTCAGTAGTTCAGATGCAGCAATATCACTCTTAGCTTTATTTTGAGAATGGCACCAGCTGTTTGGTTCCTCTAAAAGTAACACGGCATAGATTATGTTGTCAGCTCCACCCATTCACCGCTCAAGGGCTGTTCTTCAAGTACTAGCCCAAGTAGCAGGCGACTGCCATTATTAATGAACCCTAATACGACAGCTCTGCCGCACGCAGCACAGTAACACAGATTTCCACATCTCCGTGACACAATATACGACAAAAGATTCAGAAGAGTCAGAGTTCTGATAAGCCCCCTAAGAGGTACAGAATTAATAGATCTTCAATGTGCGTTAAGTACACCTCAACCCCGTGCGGCTGAACTGGTTGCTGTATTGGTACCCCAGCTGATGTTTATGGACTTTCCTTGATGACCTAGATCCAGGTTCTCATTGGGGAGTTTATGAGAGACCTGTGAGATATATTTTCATTCCATCTGGATATATTGCATTGCTGGAGGGTGGTAGTCCTATTAGAATGCTAGCATAAACTGGATTCCATCCCCCCTAAAGATTACTTTATGGATCCTTTATTACAAACAACCATCTCTGGTCTTATATTTTGCACAACTGTGCCACATACAGAAACAGATGGTTCAACATTCCTGCACCTGGTTAACTGACAGCAGTGCCTCTTTACTATTACACAGTTGAGAACCTTTGTCCTTCCCCTTTTCTTTGGTCTGTTATTTTCAGGAACTAGCAGCCAAGAACCAGAACAAGTGAAAGGGTTACCTGTTCGTAACAATACTTCGGGTGCGATGTAATTGGGTGTCCCAACAAGTGAGTGCGCCAGACAGCGCTGGTGCTGGCGTGCTGCTCTACGTTCAAGCGGCTTTAGCCTGTCTCCGCACCTACAGTTCGCGGGATCTCCCCATTCGTTACTGAAATCCATGCTGTCCTGACGCGGGTGGTCACCTACAATGCAGAAGCACTAATTTTAAGCTTTATTTCTTGACCAAGTGCCACACGATCCGCTGAAGCACTATGAATGCCCTTTCAGAGAAGATCTCACTAGGTAAAGAAAGGGATCCCCCCCCCCCCATTAAAAAGTATCTTGGGACATTCACAACGCCTAATATACATTAGAGGGAGAGGGTTGCTAGAAATACAGGCCTTGGAAATCAGTCCACAGGACGGATTGGATCACCTGCCATATCTGTAACTGGCCATTTCTGGCACACTGATTCCACGTCAAGCTTGCAAGTGAGTTTCCCAAAGACTGTCAAATATGACTTTAAAAACCACTTTTCTGAACACATTTCTTATCTCATTTCCAAACACACACACACACACACACACATGCACACCCGGTACTCTGGGGTAACAACACATAAACAAAAAGGGGAGGGGGGATTTTTTCATCATTTCCCCTTGCTACAACTTCAAAAGAACATCTAGAAGATTTATAGCTACGGTTGCCTATGAGCTTTTCATTTCTGATTCTCCTTTACAGATCCTTAACTGACCAAAGGCAAAAGAAATTTTTCCCAAACAAGCTGGCACTTGTTCATAAACAAACCCCTGCATGGTTTTGTAGATGGTCTTACATATCTCCCCCTTCCCCACTTGACCCTGGGCTCGCTTGAAGGCAGGCCGAAATCTGGTTTTTACTCTTAAGGTCTCAGTGTGAGAACCAAAGTAACAGAATATGTCAGAGATTTCATAAAGTTACACACACACCCCCGCCACTTAACAGCAACCCTAAGCAGTCTTGCAAAAGCCCTCAAACTTCACACAAAAGCACTTTCCTCTTAAGGCAGCTGCAGGTTCATGCTGCAGATTCTACTAATGCAAAAAAGCTTATCGGAGTTCGTTCTACATCTTTCCCTGTGATTTAGCCTCGAGGTGTGAAAAGGTAAGAAAAACAAAACAAAAAGAGACAGCTAATGAAGCAAGGGCAATTCACAGACCAAGGCTGCAACGCTAAAAAGAGTTTCGTGGGAGTACGCACCATCGAATAAAATGAGACTCACTTCTCTGAGTAAAGCTACCTAGCTTGCTCCACAAGTCCTTATGTTAAATTTCTAGGTCTTGACTGAAAAGGGTACGGATTCTGAGTTCTCTACAAAGTGGTTTGCAGGAGACTTCTGGTGCTGGAAGTGCTGGCTTGGCAACTGGCAAGAGAGCAATCAGCAGTGAACTGAGCTTGATTAAGAGTGCATTTGGAAATTTTTAAAAGAGCCAGTCCTGTGCTGTTGTGCCCAGCATGGCAACCAAGGAGGCAATTCCTAGGCAGCGCTTGTTCCTAAGAATGACAAGATCACCCTCATGCACCCGTTTCCCCAGCACATCTATTTATTCTGGCATTCTCTGATGATGCCCCACAGGCACAGTTCCTGGCATTCCCTCTACTCCCCCCTTCTTTTCAGGTGCCCTCCCATTTGACGTCATATCTGTTTGTTCTACCCCACCTCCTTTCTTTGATGTCCAAATGCCCGGGGCAATGATCTGTTCTTTCTATCACCAGGGCTAACTTCACCCATCCGAGCACTCCGCTTCCATCGTGTTCTCAGCATCTCTAATGACAAGCACGTCCAACACCCCATCCTTGGCCACCCTGACGATCATGCAAACCAGATAACCAAGTGCTGGCAATAGGCTTGGAAAGTGAAAAAGTGTCGGCCCTTCTATGTTTACTTGTAAGGAACTCTGTTTTTTTAAACCATCTCTAGGGGTCTGCGGGGAAATTTTTATAAACTGGAAGTTACCTTCTTTCCCCCTCCTTCAGCCCATCAATGTGCCACAATCACAGGGATATAACAATACGCTCCAGTAAGTTTTCAGCACTGTTTGCAAAGCTGAGCAAAGTTTATTCGCTTATTTATTAAAAAGTGTATACCTAAGGTTTCTTTTTGGCTCAAGTTTGTGTCCTTCTCCAGTCTCAGGAAACTTCCTCCAATGGAAGAACCACTTAAGCTGGAGGAAGGCTACTTAAGAGGATGGCTGGATCCACCCCAGTAAGATATGTGCAAGGAGTGTAACCATCCAAGAAAACAACCATCCTTTCTGGAGGTGCAGATCAGTACTAGAAGAGCTGAAGTTTAAAAGGGTTTTTTGTTTTGTTTTAAAAAAGGGGTGGACCCAAGGGATAGTTTTCTGGATGATTTTGGTTTTGCTTTAAATAAATGAATGTCTTTTGCCAACTGTGCTCCACCGGCTGGGTCTGTTTTTCGTCCGGGAAGATGAAGGCCATCTCACAAATATCAGCCACAGAAAAATTTAACGTGTTGGCTGGAGAAAATCATCAACAAAAAGCGATAATTACGATTCCAATGGAGCTTCTGAAGGCCTAATGCCACAATCTTTCTACCTGTTATTTTCAAACAAATCTTGCAGAGCCAAATGTGCAGAAAACATCCTCTTTTTGAAGGTAGTGTCAGCAGTCAAGAGTAGTTTGGAAACAACAGAGCCGCTTTCAGGGGAAACATTTGTCTTACAGCAAGAGATGGGAGTTCCAGGAAATCATGTGGTTTAGAACCACACTTTAAGAGGGGGACCTTAACTACAAAGACCGTGTCAGGCATCAGCACCTCGATAACTATGCCACAGAATGTGCCGGTCCTCAGTCAATGCAACTTTTGACCAGTAAACACTTTGTGGGCAAATGCTAAAAGACAAGTCATGGTAGTCACGACATACTTAAAGGACTAGATTTTTTTTTTAAAAAGCTGTTTTTGGACAAAAGGCCGCTCTTACCGCTCTGGTAGTATTTGGAATCATGTGTCCACCGAAAACCAGTACAGAGGCCAAAGTCAGTTAACTTGATGTGGCCATCACGGTCAATCAGAATGTTGTCAGGTTTTATGTCCCTGTGAATGAAGCCCATCTTATGCACGCTTTCAACAGCACAGGTCAGTTCTGCTATGTAGAACCGGGCCATATTCTCTGGGAAAACACCCATTCGAATTAACAGGCTCATCATATCTCCGCCCGGAATATAGTCCATTACGAAGTACAAATTGACTTGTCTTGAAATGAATAGTATAAACGAACTACCCACTCATTGTCGGCCTCTGCAAGGATATCCCGTTCAGCTTTAACGTGAGCAACCTGGTTTCGAAGAAGCACATCCTTTTTGCGCAGTGTTTTTGTTGCATATAAGGCATTTGTATCCACCTTCCTTGCTAAGCAGACTTCTCCAAATGCCCCGATTCCAAGGGTCTTGATCTTCACAAACATTGATTTGTCCATTTTAGCTCTTTTGAGACGGATGTAGTTGGACTCCTTCTGGCATAGCATCTTCCTCATTTGATCCTGGGCTTCTGGGGACAGCCCAACCTGTGCAACAAAGGTGAAAATCAACAAGGGAACAAATGAGCTTCTGTTTGAAGCAACATCTAGAGACAGGTTTAAGATCAGCAAACAAAAACTTTGGGCCTTAGGTATTAACTAAGGAACAATGCTGCCAGACTGTTAAAAAATACAAAAACAAAGCAACATTTAGGGAGCATTTTTTTAAAAAAAACAACCCTTCAGAACAACAACAGCAACGACAACAAAAAGACACAAAAAACGTGAAGTCTTTAGGAATAGTTAAGGGATGATTCTTCAAAAACCATACAGTAAGAGCCATGCACCGAGAGACTCAGGACTGATGAAAAATTGTGTTGACAGGGTTGGTGAATATAGGACAAGCTGGAGGCAAGGCCTTCCTGCTGCTCCCTTAAAGCCACACATTTTTTGGGGAAAGGAAGACTGTAACTGCTCTCCATCATGGAAACTTTCCCATATTGCCAACAGAACTGGATCTGCTCATCACTCTTAAAACAATCTGTTTTAATGCAATTGTGTGTGTGGTAAACGGAACTGAATCTTCAAACGACGTAAGACAAGACAAGAAAAAGAATCCAGCCAGAGAAATAATATGAGGTCTAAATAGTTGGACCGCTTTCAGTATGCAGAAGGGGGGGGGGAGACAGGACAGTGTAAATGCATCAATGAACACTTGTGCAGAGCACAAGCCATAAAGGACAGTGTAAATGTATCAATGAACCCTTGTGCAGAGCACAAGCCATAAAGTGCTACAAAACAGGGAGAGGAAAGTGAGATTAGCAAAATTAGTAGTCTGATAACCAAATGACGTCCAAGTGCAGTAAAAGAAAACATGCTTAACTTGAAGTGCAGGTAAGCATGCAGAGTCTGTAAGAAGGGGTCCATGCTATTCTTTAAATACAATACCAGGTCTCCAAAATATTACTTGCCTACCCAGTAACGAAGGCTACAGATGTCAGGAAAGCTTCCAACACCTTAATAGTTTAAATCAGCTGTTAGTGAAAGTGAAAAGAGACTAAGCATGAACATTTCAGAAGAGCAAGAATTCTAACTTAACACACAGCAAGCTTACAGGTTCATAAAAACACGATTTCACAGGAAGAACTTTTCAGAAGGATAACTACAGAATGACACAAAAGCACTGAAAAGTACTTCACCCAAGAGTCCAGTGAAGGTACATTGCAAACCAAAAATCCATGACACGCAGCTGAAATACTGCTGCTTATTCTGGCGCTGGCGTCAATTCCACGGCTTCGCCAACACAAGTCAATTCGTCACAAAACAAACTCGTTGGATTTGGATGATGCCTAACTGCTGGTGAGGGGATCCCAAGTTTTACTCCAACAGCGCCCTACTGCAGGGCAACATAACCCATAACAAAAAAAAAAAGACAAAACCTATCGGTGCTCAGTCGAGCAACCCCAATTGCCTTCCCACGTTTGGTGTACCAGATGACAGCAGGTTCTACCTCAGACAGCAACCACTTTGTACCTCAGAAGCAAGTTCAGACTCTGAGAGACTGGTCCTGGGGGAACCAGCATCACTGGTATTTGGGGAAATGGATGCTTAACGTCACTTTGGCTTCACCTCCTTGGTTGGGCACTTATCTGCAAGCTCCAATGGGTTCCCTGCCTCTCAGGACGCCTCCAGCCGTTTTCTCGGTGATGCGCAACGGAAAGGAAATTGCTGTTGCGCTTTGGGACACGTGATTATTCTTCCATTCAGTGGCCCATGTCCCACTGCCCATTTCCCATCCCGCCTGCCCGCTTTCCTTTTCTGATTTCTTGAATGGATCTTTTTAGCCACATACCCCTCTTCGAAAGTGCAAGACACACCTTTACAAAGAATGGCACAAGAACTTCCAGCTCTTATCAGACTCTACCCAGGTACCATGATTAGGGCACTGTTAACCTTGAGTGAAAGTGCTGGAGAACAGCTTCACAATTCTCACAGGATTCTCTTATCCCCGAAAGGATTCCTCTCCCTGGCCCTGATCCCTCCCTTGGATTCCAACTGTATGTCCTCAAACTGCTGTCAAGAATCAAAACAGCCCACAGAGCAATTCTTATTCTGCCTGCCTGTACTTGGAGAGGATCAAACAGTTTTTTTCTTAATTTGGGGAGATTGAAAACTCCCCCCCCCACAAAAAAGCTAGTCTCTGTATGTATGCTCTAGATCAGAAAGCTGACACTAATTGCTGATGGCATTTTAAAGAAACACACGTCTGTGGCTTGAGGCCCAGGAAGCACCAAACTGGAAAGGAGAAAGAGGAAAAGAAATAAAGTGTGCAACAAAAATCAATAGGAAGATTTATGGTTCTATTACCTAACAGATGACAACCATCTACAAACTGGAACAGAGACTGTGTGAACATTGCCTGGATTGACATTGTAAGACAGTAGCTGATCATAAAAAGTAAATCCCATAAAGCCTGGGCAAATGCATGAAACTTTTCTTTCCTACTGAACCAGACCACCGTTCACACAAGTCAACCATGCACACGGCAGATGCATGTTAGCATCCTGGCATAACTAAGGCAGGGTAGATAAAAATGAATTTAGTTTAATTTGCCACAAACAGATAGAAGCCCTTAGATTTTCCTGCGTAATCACACAGCCAAGCAACCAATCAAGCAGCCAAGCTGGAGGAAGCCTTCAGACGGGTAGGATAAAAGCCATTACACCTTCCATACCAGAGAAATTGAGAACATGCACATTAAATTATCTAAGGCCCTGAGGGCTGTGGTAAACTGGACACGAACAGGACAGACCCCTGACTAAAGATGCCCAGGCACAAAGCTACACCCGGCTAAATCACTGCCTGTCAGCTGAACGGGCCTCACAGAACTGTTGCAAAAGCAACACTTTGCACACGGTGAAGTACAACGGAAAAAATAACTAAAAGGCATTACCCGCATCATTTCATTTTCCAGCTGTTTCTTACGATGCAGTCGCTGCTGATGAGACTTAAGTATATTTTCCACATGCTGCTCCATAAAGAATTTAAAGGCCTGAGGAGAGTAGATCTGAATGCGGGACTCCCTCCTTTCTTCGTCTCTCTTGTTTCTCCTGACAGGGACAGGTGAGGTTGTGATTAGCTTCTTCTCTCTGTCTGTCCCCTCACTGCTCTCATTCCTTTCACTCTCTTCGTCCTCAGGTGAACAGAGCTCATCCTCTTTGCTCGTTTGTGCCACCAATTCGTAGGGAGCGACGGATGGACTGGTGTGCAGTAGATGTTTTGGGTACGGTGGCGGTGGACCTTGATAATTTGGAGCCTCTGCTGCAGGTGACATGACAGTCATGCTGGAACACGGCCCCTCAGGAAGGGAGACGGGCTGGACTGCTTGCACTGGTTGTGACATCCAAGAAGGGTGAGTAGGAGCTAAGGCGGTCTGCAGTTCTGGTTTCAACACACGCATGCTTTTCACTGGCTGCTGGATAGGAGCAGGAGTGACTGCAGTTACTGTGGTGGCTGAAGGCTGTGAACTGGCAGTATGACTCTGTCTATTTCCAAGGGGATTATTGAAGGAATTTGATCTTACTGGGATATTTGGTTGCCATGCGGGGACTTCATGTCCACTGCCAGATGAGGACTGGGGCCAAGATGTTGGAATGCCGGGCATAGTGATGTTGTACAGCTCCATGTTGTGGCTGTTTCTATTTGGCACTATCATAGACTGTGGGATGTTTCCATTAGGATAAGCTGAAGGGACCACAGATCCTCCCGCTTGCATCTGCGAGGCTGTAGGGCTTTGCCGGTTAGTCGGAGATATTGGGTAAGGAGGCGGTGCTTGACGATTTGCTGAGCTACCAGGCACAATGTTCTGATGAACAATATAATCGGTCTGACAACTGCCGTTTTGTATTCCACCCCTGCCGGAGGAAAAACTAAATTTGCCGTTAACTGAATTCTGCATGATTATTGGCTGCCTGCCAACAGGAACAGAACTAATGCCTCTTTGTCCCTGTGCAGAAGGATTCATAGGTGACGGGTTCACGGGTCGGGGAGGATAGCCATCCTGCCATGCTCCTGGCGGTACTGGAGAAATGCGAGAGATCATATATTCCATGCTACCAGAATAACGTTTGGTTTGAGAATTTGTTTCCCAGGAAGCAGGGGGAGGAGTTGTTCCTCTGGGGGGTGGTGTCTGTCCTCTAGGGGGTGGAGGAGGAGGGGTAACGCTCCTTACTTGAGGTGGAGGTGGTGGATTCACTCTTTGCCCATTGCCAGGATGAGCCTGGGCAAACGCCGCTATTCCAGAACCAGACACGGGTCTTCCTGTGTCAGCCTGAGGCACTGGATTTTCTGAGTGGAAAGTCAGGCCGTCTCCCAGCGCAGGACCGTGTCTCTGGGGCACCAAGGATTCCTTAGAACCTTTCCAGCTCTGTCTGCGGCTGACTGATTGCTGGACACCCCCTGCTTTTTTGAAAGAAAGGGAACAGCCACATTACTATGTCATGTTCTATCGGTTCGGGCATTTTCAATAATTTATTTCCCTCACACGTGGAACAGAAAAAGAGGCTACCTTCCAACGCGTCAGAATAACTGATGCAAAGGATTAACGTCCCAGTTACAAAACAACAGCCTGAAAGAACTGCATTTCTCAGGAGACCGCCCACATATCTACACACACAGAAGAGGACAGCGTGCTGTGCCCCCACGGGTTGCCCACACTCCGGGACGTTTGGTAAGACAAATGTGGTTTGGAAGCCCACCAGGATTCAATCTAAGAAATGGCAGGAGGGGAAAGGATTAAGCAGTCGCTTCCTCTCCCATCAGCTCTGGACCCCCGGCTCCCGTCAGCTTTTCACTAAACAAAAGGTTCTGGTGTTCTGTTCTCCAGAACTCTGCGTAACGTCTTTGTTCGGCACAAAGAAACAAGACTGAGTTCTCACTGTAAATGGGCCACAGAAGAGTTCTTTGAACATTCTGAAAGGATGCGCAGCGTATACCACTAGACGTCTGTCTCCCTGCTCCTACAAGCTTTTTACACATACACGTACAAGCAATAACTAATTCTATCGGCTACCTATAGAATATGCATACCTGGCTGTTTTGAGCCCGCGTTAAGTGGTCTAGCTGCGGCTGCTGCCATTTGTTCCCGCCGAGGATCTTGGTAGCTTATTTTACTGATGAATTCGATTGCTGCTTCTATGCTGCGGCTTTTGGTGTGCATTAGGGCTTGTACAACCATATCCTATTTGGGGGCGGGAGCGGAAGAAAGGTTTTAAAATTGTGACAATTCACAACAAAAGAAGAGCCATAAAATCATATCCTGAGTGTAACACAAAGGAAAGAGATCCGCAAGCCAACTTTTGTTCAAAGTTCAGCCAATATCAGCTGCTAAGCTTTTTAGGATGATCTTAAAATAGAACTCTTTGAGCACCACGAAAGGCAGTGCACTAATGATTAGGTTGGAATCCAACATTACTACCTGAACAGCAGTCAGGGTTTTGTAAACTCCTCTAATAAGTACAAAAGAAAATCACCATGTCCACCCTGAAAGGAGGGACGTTCCTCGATTACTGGGGGGGGGGCATCTTCCCCACATCACACAGTGAAGGACTACTTGTTTTTTACCTCATCAAAGCCAGCAGCCTGTAGATCTTGCAGCATCTGCTGATTAACTTCTGACGTCCCTCTTACTGAAGAACTCGCTTCATTTGCAAAGGGAAGAAGAGAATTTCGAATTTCCTGCAGAGCTTTATGGTAGGTGACAAATTTAGGGGGGGGTCGACCTTGCCTGGGATCTTCACTTGATATTTTACCGACTCTTTGCTCTGCTTTTACAGCCTCTGATGGCTTAGGCAAATTCCGAAGGCTCTCTCGTATTTCTTGCAACATTTGCCGGCTGCTACCAGTATAATTACTGGCAGGAAAAGTTTTAGGCCTCATTTGTCTATATCCTTCCGGCTTCTCACTTCTCTTCATGAAAACACGTAATCGTAGATCCTCTAACAGTCACTTTCAACACGCTCGTAGCACAGCTAATCTCAAAAATTCACCGTGGACCTCAGTTCTAGTGGTGCAATGTTGATTCCAACTCAGACCAGCCAACAAAAAAAAAAATTGGGGGGGGGGGGGGGGAGAGACACATTGTTATGTGATTAGAAAATGCTATCGATCCAGCGTCTTTTTCTTTTGCATTGATTTTCACTTCCAATTTAACCTTCGCTTCAGTACAACCTCACCCCTAGGACTCAGGACTCGGGCACAGAGACGATCTGCAAAGAAATGATGAATCTGATGAAACATATCCGTGCTTCTTTCACCTGACCTGGCATGTGTGTTCTCGCTGGGAAAGACCTGAGATTGTTGTTGCTCTTGGAGTACCGGTCAGGAGATTCCACGAGCAAGCTAGCCCAGGAGGCTCTTTTAAGCCTACAGGTTCTCAGCCTGTGGATTGAGACCCCAAAGTACGTCGTTACTCTCCCTAGATGGGTTGTGAGGACAGGAACATGGTGAAATGAGACAGGAAGCTTTGGGAAGCTCAGTGGTTAAGTTTAGGTTTGCCTCTGCATAACGTTTAAAAAGGCCCTGACCCCCCCCCCCCCGGTGCTCAGTAACGCTATGGATGTGCTTATAAACACAAAACATGAAAAACATAATACAGACTTGCTTGGTGCTAAATAACAGGCGATCCTGGCATTTTATGCTGGGGACAGGGAACGCAGACAGGAGTTGCTTTTCATGGGGGTCCTGAAAAGTTTAGCGGGGGGGACGACGACGGGGGATTCTCTTATGGAAACTCACTTCTGTTGGAGGACATTTTTTCATCTCCTGTCTTTCAGGAAGTTAGTTAAATGAGAGAGCCAGCAGGCAGTTCAACGCATGGTTGCTCAGAAGTAAGCCCTAAACAACTGCGAAAGGGTTCCTGTTTGTTTTCCTGAAAAGAGGCCATCACCCCCCCCACGTCATGTAGCAAACCGCCTTTGAAAGAAATTGCTTTCATCGGCGTCTCTCTTCAAGTAGGAAGAGGGAGAATCCCACTGTGCCACGCCCAAGCCTAAAGTAACTGTTTCCACCCCGTATGGTCACCACGTACACGCCGGGCTGCTTCAGCGCCCGAGCAAGCCGAGTGGCCTCTTGGGGTGCCAAGACAATGGCAGCAGGGTGAGAGGAGGAGGAGGCGGCGGCGGCGGTGGGGGATGGCTTCGGCCCATCAACGCCTTTCAGGCCCGTGTCTTAGCCAACGACGACACCCGGTTTCGCGGGCGGGCTGCAGAAAAGGCAAGCGCTGCCACCTGTGGACTTCGGTGGGCAACGGGAGACAGCATCCCCACCTCCCCTCCTGCCGTTACCGCCCCTCGGCGCCGCCGCCTCGGGCTGCTCAGGCGCAGCACCCACAAGCCGCCCCTGACCCTGTGGGGGCAAGACGAGTTGGAAGGGTGACTGCAGAGCGCGCCGCCGCACCTAAGCGCGGGGGCTGGAGGAAGGGCGCTGGCACCTGAGGCATTCTTCGCAAGGCGGCAGCGGAACGGCCTGTTATCCTAGCCGGGCCCCAGGCGTATCACGCGCAGGGCCTGAATGGCCAGTGGCGACGAGCCACTGCGCTTCCTTCCTTCCCTCCCCGAGGCGGAGCGGGACACAAGCTTTCCTACCCACCTGCCCGAGGGAGAGGTGGCGGAACCAGGGAAGTCGCAGGGGGGCGGGCGGGGGCGGCAGCGGTGCTGGTGGTGGTATTGTGCCAAGTTCTGGACAGAATTACACAAACGTATCCGTTCCCGGCGTCGATGGTGGCGGCGCTCGTCCCTCCCCTCCGCCGCCCCGCAAATTCTTTCCCTCCCTCCTGTTTAGTTCCGGGCTGCCATTTTGTCCGTGGGCCTGTCGCCCATGATTCCCGGATATGATACGCTCTTTCCCGGCTTCCTATGCGCTTTGTGCCCATTGGCTCTCTCCACAGGCCTCTCTATGGTTCTCTCGCCCTCCGCTCCTGCTTGTTAGGTATACTAGGAGCCAGGAACGTAATGGTGCAAATGAAACACAGGGAAGAATGGTGAACAACATTGGAATGAGCCCAGCATGGTCATGCTATTGGAGTGCTGTTCTCTGGGAGGAGACCGAGAGTTCTGGGGCCGGGATGAGGCGTTTGGCCGTGTAATGAATGAGTGCTCCCAGTCTGGATTGCTGGTTCCCTGGAGCACATTGAGCGGTTTAGATCTGGGATGTACTCAAAGGAATGACAAAAGTACCCACTGGGCAAAAAGGGATATGCCTGAAAGCCCACTAGACATAACGGGAATCAGGAACACTCTGGGCTCCACTGAAAAACGAAAAAGTTCCAAAGACAGTGCGGCATAAAGTCTGAGAAACTTGCCTTGGGCGTGGAATGATAGACCCCAGAGTGGAACGGAGGTTCCTGGGACCGGTTAAACTGCTGTGGAGCTGGAACGAAACCTCCAGAGTGGACTGATGTTCCCTGGAGTAGACTGAGTGTCCAGAGTCTGGGATGAGGCATTTGGGTGAATTTGCTTCACGTCCCGACAGGTGGTCCTGGGAGCATAAGTAGCGTCCCGGGGCTGGATCGACTGTTCCTTGGAGTGGAATGACAGCCCCTTGAGGCAGACTGGGTACTCTGGGCATGCAATGACTGCTCCGGGTGTGGAATTATTTACTTTGTTTATACCCTGCTTTTCTCCCCAATGGGGACCCAAATTGGATTACATCATTGGCCTGTCCTCTATTTTATCCTTCCAACAACCCTCTGAGGTAGGCTAGGGTGAGCGTGTGGGAGGCTGGCTTAAAATCACAAAGCAAGCTTCCATGAGGGACTGAGGATTTGAACCCGGCTTTCCTTGGGCCTAGCCTGAACCACTCTAACTACTATACTACACATGGCCCTTAGTCCTTGAGAACAGAACAGTCTGCACTGCCCAGAGCCAAAGTCTGAGACATACAAACACACTTTAGTTACTTGTAGCATGCCTTTCTCAGACAGACTAAAATCCATTTTCTTTCATTCCAGACCTAGATCAATCAGTGTAGGCCCAGTGGGCTGCTGTTCTAGAACCAGAGCACTCCTCCTGCTCCCAGGGATCGTGGCTGATTGAATCCATGATCTCTTTCCTTGTTTTATTAGCAGCTTGGCAGCATTTCAGTGTGTTTCATTGGAGCCCAGCAAAGGCACTTGGAATTCCTCACTCCCAGTGCATCAGAAGGAATTTCAGAGCCCCTGATTTCCAGCGTTCGGTTTAGTGCATTCCCATGCAGCAGCATGTACCTACACAGCATGAGGCACACCGTAAGAGGCAAGTGGCTGGCTTCAACTTTTTCTTCCTTAAAGTTGGGTCCCCTGAGGAGAGCACATCAGGACTGGAGTATTGTAGAAACAGCTATGAGCTGTACAATTCAGCTGACAAATACTAAGAAGCAACACAACACACCTTTTATTAGGAAACAAGAAACAGAAATTAGTGTAAGAAACGCCAGTTGTGCGGGCAAGCCAGTATCCTCCCTTTCATAGATTCTGAAGTAGTTAATGTGGGGTAATCCTGAAGTAATGTGGGGTAATCCTGGCGGGAGCTGGTCCATGGGGTCGCGAAGAGTCGGACTCGACTGTGCAACTGAACAACAACAACAAATCCTGAAGTATGCAGGAAGGAATGAAGGGAATACAGACTGTATTTTTTCCAGCTTTCAAGTTCTAGACATACCAGTTGACACTACTGGGATAGGATCCTTTCTTGAGGCAGAAGCATATACTCAAGAACTAGAAACCGTCATCCTTACTGCCTTAGCAGTACGCTAAAGGGAGTGTAGACTGAGGTGGCAGTCTTATGGCTCTTGGGCTAAGCCCAGTGAGCACATATAGTATTGCACTGCACAGATACTGAGTCCAAGCTGAACTACTGTTCCAGAAATAGTACTGCTCCACCCCACCAACAAATGCCACCCACTGGCTATCCCTTCATATGGATCCTTGTGTCTGGACAAAGGTCTTCAAGTGCTTGTGCTAATATAATTTAATAAGATAAAACAACCAATTTTAATGGTGCTTTAATAAAAATAATATGATCCTTTAAAAACATTTCTTTGAAACTTACTTTACAAAGTGTTTGAACTTAGGCACACTTAAGAGTAAGGAAGTCCAAGAAAAATTCTGTCTAATGGTGCCAGTGTAAATGGCATCCATCGTACATTAGTGGTCATCTCACAACAGAGGCTACACAGGCAAATCTGTCCTGTGAAGGTACTCTGAAATAAATTTCACAATTTATTCTTTACAAGTCATGACAACTTGACACTATTGTTTGTTGCTCTTCTCCTTTGCAGCATTATGTTCTTACAGTATCGTAAGAAATTTCTTAAACCTATCAGAATTGTACAGAAGAATTTTTGTTCAATAACTTAGATCGTTTCCACCCTCAATCATATAGTTCAATAGAATACTTGCATTTTTTCCTGCAAAGTTACAGAAGAATTGCTAAAATGGTTACTTAGTTTGTAGTTGTGAGCATTAGACTACTTGTTGTAAATAAATAAACTGCTTTTGTACCAGAATTTCTTTGTTTTACACATGGCTCACATGGTCAGAGACCTAAAGTAAATAGCATTTACAGAACCTTTGTAATCATGGAATGCAAATAAGGCAGGACAATGCCAAGTTATATGTAGCAACTGATGCACTAAAATTTACAACACTGTAAGAGAATTATACATACTATTATTTTAAGTGTGGATTTGTTGCAGTTAAAGTATTTTTAATGAAATCTAATGTCTTATGTTCCTGCCCCCTGTGTTGCCTCCATTTCAATGTAGGTCAGGATTAAAAGGCAAGCATTTCCTCTAAGAGCCCATCCTGAACTTCACTATGGTGTAACAAGAAGTAGTCCCCGCCTGGCATGCAGCCACTACCCATATCCAAAAGGCCATAGAGTTCCAGAGAAGTTGGTGCCTCTCAGTGACGCTACACTAAAGTCCAGGATGGGATGCAGCAGCTCAGTTCCTGTTATTAGCAAAGCTATTCTCATCAGCTTTCATGGAGGAGCCATTAATTCCTTAATATCTAAAAAGGACTCTGAGCTGGGAAACAAAAGCAGGCAGGTATTCCTTGTTACAACCCTCGAAAATGGAATAGTTATGGACTCTCATAAAAATCTCCCAAACCATTTATTTTTCTTTTACCTTCCTTTTTCAGTCATATCTACAGCAATGTCATCCTCAACATATACTTTAAATTTCCCCAAAAAAATTTGCTTTAAGGAAAGCTATCTCAGCAGCTATA